>NC_069503.1:496071717-496366717 GCF_027579735.1 Bombina bombina | reverse complement strand
TTTTGTCTCTATCCCAACTTGTTTTGTGTCCCTTTAGGTAGCCTAAGGTACAGCAATGCACATCTGGGTGCTAGCTGCTGATTGTTGACTACACATACAGTATATGCCTCTTATCATTGACTCACTAGATGTGTTCAGCTACCTACCACTAGAGCATTGCTGCGCTGCCGCTGTTTTTAAATATGTGTTTAAAATCCCAATTGCAGGGATTAAAATGTATAGTTATATGCAAACAACAGTGCAATAAGAAAATGCTCTACTACATTTTGTTGTTACACTGTCATGTCCCTTTAAGCAAACACATGTTGCATTGCCACACACACAAAAAACAATCGAGATTTCAAGCACCATCTAATTAATCTATTAAAAAATGTTGTAATTTTAACTGTAATTTAACATACTGGGATGTTATATTATGTGATATATATTTACATATAACAGCTATTGTTTATTTTATAAACAGCAGATAACAGTCAGTGAAATTTTTATAATAATTGAAGCTAGATTTAGCAATTTGCGGACAGACAAGGTTCACATATTGAACCTGGGCGCATTTCATTGCAGATTGTGCGTAACCGTGCAGGGGCAATCACAGAGTGAAAAATAAAACACATACAGCTAGATTATGAGTTGGGTGTTATGAGTCAAATAGCAGCGTTGTGGCCCATAACGCATCGTTTTCCCTAACGCAGCCATTACAAGTCTTGTCGGTATAGGTGTACCGCGAGCCTTTTAGCCTGTAACGCGTCAGTACCACACTCTTAAAAATGACATTTTTTCATGGGATTCCCATAGAGCTGGTATTACGAGTTTTGCATTCTGGCTAAAAAAACTGCATTACAGCCAAAACCACAAGATCTGTACCGCCATCTAAAGTCAGTAGTTATGAGTTTTACGCTACAAAGCTGTAACATAAAACTCATAACTAATGTGTTAAAAAGTAAACTAACACCCATAAACTACCTATTAACCCCTAAACCGAGGCCCTCCCACATCGCAAACACTATAATAAATTTATTAACCTCTAATCTGCCGCTCCCGACATCGGCGCCGCTAAAAAATTATTAACCACTATTTCGCCGCTCCCAGACATCGTCACCACTATAATAAAGTTATTAACCCCTAGACCTCCACCCTCCCGCATCGCAAACACTATTTAAATATTATTAACCCCTAATCTGCATTCCACCCACATCGCCCCCACTGTACTAAAGTTATTAAGACCTACACCACCGCCACTATAATAAAACAATTAACCCCTAAACCAAAAGCCCCCCACAACAAAATATAATAAATTAAACTTTTAACCCCTTAACCGGAAGCCCCCCACATTGCAATAAACTAATTTAAACTAGTAACCCCTAAACCTAACGCCCCCCCACACGTTATATTAAAGTGAAGGTAAACTTTGGTGAATGAAAGCCCGTTTTTTAAAAATACTATTAAAAACAGGGGCACTTTCGGGGGCGGAGTTTCGCCGTGCTGGGACATGGCAGCAGAGTGAGAGAGCTCCGTTGCTGTCAGCCCTTCAGAGCCCACTAAATGGCTGAATTGGGGAATAATTTGTCACATAATTGAAAGCTGAGGAGCCGCTGAGCAGAACTGTCTACTTTTCATTCCCCCCGACATTAATTGAGCGGGGTCCCAAAGAATAATTTGAGGTGAAGCAGATGCCGCAGGCGCCATCTTGACTCACTGCATCGCAGTATAACGGAGCCAGAGGGGCGACCATAAATAACAACATCCAGCCTACTGGAGTCACGGAACAACGGATACCACCCGACTGGTGAGTGAGGGGCACGGGGACAACTGAGAGGCCGACCGGCAACGGTCCGGAACCCTAACCTGTCAATCATAAGTACACACCGACACGGGCTAAGGCAACATAAATTGAGCCCTGTTAAAAAGAAGCACACCGGTTTGACCTGGGAAACTTTATTTATCGATTTTAATTGATGTTAAAGTCAGTGAATACACGGTCTCTTTATTATAACGGCAAAACCTAAAGCCACGTGGGGGCCGTTCCACTTTCACTTTAACCCTACGCAACGGCACATGTAGGTGGGGAAACAACACATAACCAGAATCAACCGGCTGTGGGACTTGATTTGGCCATAAATATATGTCATAACTCCTCCAAACTGCTATTAATCCTTTTACGAACTAACAAAGACCTACAGAACTAATGCAAACAGAAAAGTTTTAAACGTTCAGATGCAGCAAAGATAAAAAGGAGTATACCCCTGCAACTAACCACTCAGATATAAACAAAGGGCAAACATACGGAGATTGACCCCCACTGAATATCACACATATTGATCCTGACCTGAACAAACGTGCTACCCCCAAAATAGAGGTATTTTTTCCCTTAAAGAGACAGTCGCACAGTGCATCCAGACCACAGATCCTTTTAATATGACTTCCAAAAAAGGAAACAAACCAGAAAAACAGAACAAAAATCTGTCCCTGACCCCATCAGTCACTACCTTTTTTCATGCACCAGAGGGCCCCTCACAAGATACAACACAAGAGGCTCACTGTTCTGAAACACCCCCAGATATGGCCACTCTCCAAAAGGACCCTTTACGTTCTATACAATCTCAGATCGCAGATTTGCCTTCCAAAGTTGATATTGAGGCGCTTAAGTCCTTCATTAAAGAGGAAATTAGAGATTTAAAAAGGGACTTGAACGAAATGGGGTCCAGAATAGAGTGCCTGGAAGATGGCCAAGATCACTTGAACAACCTAGTCAGCACCAATATCCAACAACTGTCTATTCAAGATTCTATTATCCAGGCGATGCAAGATAAGTTGGAAGATTTGGATAATAGAGGACGAAGGAACAACTTAAGAATTAGAGGCATCCCGGAGGAAGTTCCACAAGAAAATTTGAAATCTTATGTAAAAGACCTCTTCCACCACCTACTACCAAGGGCGACGATGATCACAAACGACGACATTGAAAGAATCCACAGAGCATTGAGGCCCCCTTCTAAACCGCCGCCCCCCCCCCCAGGGATGTCATCCTGAAACTGCTGAAATTTACAACAAGAGAGGAGATATGGCAGGCGGCCAGATCCAGGCAAACTATCTCCTTTCACAACCACTCTCTGCAGATCTTTCAAGATTTATGCCCTCAGACGATCCAAAGAAGACGTGAGGTGAGATTTATAACCAAAAAGCTACAAGAACAAAACATTAGATACCGTTGGGGTTTCCCATTCAGCCTCATGATTAATCATAACGGTTCCCAAATAATATACAAAAGCTACAATGATCTGGATTCCCTATCCAAAAAGCTAAATATTGTTTTTGAAATGCCACCAGAAAAGGTACTAGATTTTCCAACAGCACAAGAGGAAAGAGGCAAAGACAGACCTAGAGAACAACGTCCCAACTGGACCAGAGTGCCTTCAAAAAGATTTAAGACAGGTCCAGCTTCACAGTCATCGGACTCTTAACTCACTACGGCCTGCGGTTCCTATTGGACTGTAGGCAAACTGAGGACATTGGGTATGGCAGACTAATACTCTAACTTGCACAAGATTATTAATGATATGTTTGTATCTTAATGGATTTGTTTAGCATATACCCGATACTTAGCAAAGATTTTCTTTAGAGAGGGGAACATTTTATAAGTTATTGGCCCTGCAGGGCAATTTAATTACTCAATTACAGTTTTATATATGTTCTCTTCTCTTACTCACATAGCCACTCCCCTAACTTTAAATCCCCCCAGTTCAGCATATAATATATTAAAAATCATATAGCTAAACTCTGAAGGTTAACTGACACCACTCGACCCCCTAGTTCATGGTGTATCTAAAGATTATTGTATACACCGCACACTTATGTATTTTTGCATATCTGGTTAAGATGTTTTACACTGTTTTGGTTTTAGATTCTACAACTACAACTACTGTCGCTCCATGTAATGAATACATACTTGCAAACTGCAAAGTTTTTCTCCTTACAGGTCTTAATTCATGCAACTGTTGCCTCTTTGATTGCTATCTGTTTAACAATTATATTTTACAGGTCAGATGCCATAATATTACATTGTGGCTCACACACTGGTTTTTGGGATTTCAATGTTGTGCTTTGTTCTTTTTTAAAATATAAATAATGTTATCAGACACACTACACATAAAAATAGTCTCTCACAATGTCAAGGGATTAAATACCCCTCAAAAAAGGTCCTTAGCTGTCCGAGAATATAGACGACTCAAATACAATATAGTTCTACTTCAGGAGACCCATTTCAAACGAGGAAGGGAACCTAAGATGTCCTTTAACAAATTCGGTCAGGTTTTCCTAGCATCTAATAATACCAAACGTAACGGGGTGGCCATCCTTGTTAAGAGAAATATCCCTTTTCACCCAACCCACATACATAAAGATAAGGAGGGGAGATATATTATAGTCGTAGGGTCACTCTACAATAAGGTAATAACATTGGCCAACATATACACCCCCAACACCCCGACACCCCAATTTTTTCTTACTATAAGGAATGCTATATTAGATTGCCAAAAGGGGGGTTTGGTGGTTGGGGGGGATTTTAATTTAGCATTGGAACCCAACATAGACTGCTCCAGAGGCGTTTCCTCTATCCCCCAGAAATCACTACGGTTGGCTAAGGCATATTTAACAGACCTAACACTACATGACGCTTGGAGACTAACACACCCTTCCACGAAGGACTTTACCTTTTATTCTCACCCCCACAAAGTCTACTCAAGGATCGATTATTTGCTTATAGATGTCACTAGTCTAGATTTAGTTCAGCATACAGATATTTCCCCCATAACGTGGTCAGACCACGCTATAATTAGCTGCACCCTCAGATGGCCCACTTCACAGAGACCTGAAAAGACCTGGAGATTAGATGAAACACTTCTGAAAGATCCACTCATATGTACACAGTTAATAACCTCCCTGAGCGAGTATTTTGACCGTAATTGCACGACAGATGTGACACCACACACCACAGTATGGGAGGCACACAAGTGTACGATTAGGGGGGAACTTATAGCCCTGAAAGCGGCAAGAAATAAACAGAGAACCCAATTTTTATCTACATTACTAGAAGACCTAAAAAAAACACAAGATATACATAAAAGATTCCCGGGAAATCAGTCCCTTCTAGAAAGCTTACAACATAAGAGAGATCAACTTAACTTGCTCTTCGGTACTGAAACCAAGCGGGCAGCTGTGTTTCTTAGGAAGACATTCTATGAGGGACACAATAAACAGGGAAAACTTCTAGCTAGACACCTCAAACAAAGATCCAATAGACGGTACATTATGACAATAAAAGATAGAGACGGGAAGACTTGGACATCATCCAGAGACATAGTAGATAAATTTAGAACTTATTATGACAGCCTTTACAACCTGGAGAGGGATCATCCCCCCCCTCCTGAACAAGATATCTCCACATATCTTGCGCAACTACACCTCCCCTCTCTCACTGACGAACAACAGGCCAAACTAGACTCCCCATTATCTCTCAAAGAGGTAAAGGAAGCTATATCCGCCTTCCCGATAGGAAAAGCTCAGGACCTGACGGTTTCGGAAACGCCTATTACTCCAAATTTAAGAATTTACTAGCCCCCCACTTACTGTCTTATTTCCAAGATATTGATAAAGACAAATACTTCTCCCCTGAATCCTTACGGGCACATATTACGGTCATCCCAAAACCAGGCAAACAGGCAGATCAGATTCCCAATTACCGACCAATATCCCTTCTAAATTCTGACATTAAAATATATGCGAAAATTCTAGCGACTAGACTGAATTCGGTTCTCCCCTTGATTATACACCAGGATCAGGTGGGCTTCATCCCTAACAGAGAAGCCAAAGATAATACAGTGCGCAACTTACATCTCATATGGCATTCCAAGTCCGTGGGGATCCCAACAGTGTGGCTCTCCACGGATGCGGAAAAAGCTTTTGACCGTGTCAACTGGTCCTTTCTAAAATTGACACTACAATCTTTTGGCTTGGGAAACATCATGTTACATAGGATATTCGCCCTTTACGCCCACCCTAGTGCCTGTATAACGCTTAATGGTATTTTATCACAGCCTTTTCAAATATCTAACGGCACACGACAGGGTTGCCCCCTTTCCCCCTTACTGTTTGTGTGTTTCCTGGAGACGCTGGCCACCAAAATCAGACTTAATAAAGATATCCCAGGGGTGAGGATAGGGAGGGGAGAATACAAGTTATCCCTTTTTGCCGACGACATTCTGTTTTCCCTTACTAAACCAGACGAGGCCATGCCTTTCCTATTGGATGAGTTGAACATATTTAACAAACTAACAAACTTTTTAATCAACCACTCTAAATCCGAAATACTAGGAGTCTCCCTCCCCCCGGGGATGGATCTCAAGATTAAAACACTATGCCCCTTTAAATGGTGTGTTAATTCTATAAAATACCTTGGCATTCAATTAGCAGAGGAAATAGATTTGGTTTTTAAACTGAATTATATGCCGATCCGTCAGGCCCTAACCAGGGATCTATCCTCCTGGTACTCTAAGCGCCTGTCATGGCTGGGGAGGATAAACACTATCAAAATGAATGCCTTTCCCAGATTGTTATATATTTTACAGACTCTCCCTATCTCTCTCCCCCCCAAATATATAGCTCAGATACAACAGTTGTTCCACTCGTTCATATGGAGAGGCAAACAGCCCAGAATTAATAAAATAACTATGATGCGTACCAGAGAACAGGGAGGCTTGGGGGTCCCAAACATAAAATCATACCGAACAGCCATTTTTATACAACGAATACTGGACTGGAAGATACACAAGACACAAAAAAGATGGGTAGAACTCGAAGAAAATTTAAACCTTGAAATAAACTTACCCGCTCTATGCTGGCACCCTGACCTTAAAATATTGACCAAGAACATCTCAAACCCTATAACCAAAGAGACCATGCTACAATGGACTTTGATGACCGGGATGAACCCATATATCACGTCTAGCCCCTCCCCTTTAACTTCATTGACCCACAATACTGAGTTTTCAATAGCGGACCTGGGGGGTACTGGAGGGCCAGATGGTAATATCATAGAACTGGACATTCACCAAATTACTGTAAATGAACACCTGATGACTCAAAATCAAATGCAAGAACAAGGCCACTCATGGTCTCAAATTTGGTTTAACTATAGACGAGTAAATCACTACATAATGACCCATAAACACAGTAATAATATGTTGAGGCCCCTCACGACTTTGGAGAAACTGTTCACAGGTAATCACCAGAGGACACACACCCTGTCCACAATTCAAACCATCTTAACACAGCCCCCACCAGGCAACCTTCCCACTTCAATTGAAGCTTGGGAGAGGGAACTAGGTATAATCATATTACCCCAGACAGCAGCCAACATTTTTAGAAACACAAAAACTTCCTCGTCCTCGGCATCTATGACTGAATTGAACTATAAAATTCTGCACAACTGGTATCTTACCCCAAGACGTATCCATAAATTATATCCCCAGGCCAGCGATAGATGTTGGAGATGCGGTCATGTAGGTAGTGGGATGGGACACATGTGGTGGTGGTGCGGGGAAATAAACAATTATTGGAGAAATTGCATCACAGATATGGAGGCTGCCCTTGAACTAACGATACCTCTAGACCCCTAGTATTCCTGCTTAACAAATCTCTGAAACTACCGTCCAAGGCCCATAGAATCCTATTTCAAATAATGATAAACGGTGTGAAATCCATCATAGCCAAACACTGGAAATCCAGTGTAGCCCCAGACTTACACACTTGGAGAAATAGAGTCACTGAGTTAATAGAGCTTGAAGAATATGGTTCTTATAAAAATGATACGAGAGACCCATACATTACAGCCCAGACTATCTGGGAGCAATATAACTTACAAACACAGAAAATGATAAGCAAATGATAAGCAGTGTGTGGACCTTAAATAGTCATGGAGCGACAGAGGACCTTATTGAGATTTTCAAATCAATAGGAGAAAACAGTTTAGATGTTTGTTCTCGACATGTATCCAGTTTAATTGTTTAACAGTTGAAGACCATAATCTGTGTTCCTTATGGAATCCAGATAATTTGCTTATTTTGTTAGGATAAAACCTTTGAGAAATATATTTGCATTACTGACATTTGTTTTCTTATATTGTTTTTTTTGTTTTCCTTTTTGTTTTTTTTCTTTTTGTACTAACTCCTCTGGAGAAGGAAATAATAAAGGTAATACAGAAAGAGGATGATTATCCTAAGAATTGTATTAAAAACCCAGAAACAGGTCTTTATTATCACAAGACAAGTTATAATGTTCGGAAGTAATGAGAACCCATATATTAAAAAACACTCACGACGATACCCTTTAAAACCAACCATTGCTGATGTGGGGAGACCTTGAAGGGGGAGTGTGTGATATACCTTTAAGGTATATCCCGCCTTTAACAGGTTACTCCCTATTTATAGCACATTTGGGTCAGGCATTCCTTGTCTGGAAATTGCTGTTACTAGAGTGATTTTGTTTTTCTCTAGTTAATTTTGCTACTTGATTTTCTCTCGTAATATATTCTCATTATTGGACTGTTACTTTCCCCCTGGTATTCGTTAACACTTATCATTTGTTGTAACGAACTTTTCATATTTCACAACCTGTCTGTTCTTACGGACTTAACTTGCTTTTTGGATCAAAGCCGCCGGAACTACTTACCGCAATCGGAAGCCGCACTCACACTGAAGACGCGACCGGACGGTCGTCAGGTACAAGTTCTCTCCGCTCAAAAACGCTGCATATAATTTTATCCTAATTCTATGTTACTTACCTCAGGAATCTAAAATCATCTTCTCAAAGTTTGCCATAATACCTGACGAAAGGATATGTGAATGGACTTGTATATATTTTAAGGTTGTATGTGTGAGTGCGTGAAGAGGATACATAATTAACAGAAGTTATATCTCGTGAAGTTAAACTCATTAATCACCTGTGTGATCATATCTCATTCTGATCTGTTTTTATCATTACTTGTCTTATTAATTATTGAGTACTTATATTATCTAATCTGGAAAGACAATTCAGATTTAGATTCTGCGCTTAATCTATAACAGTAACTCTCACTACTGACTAGTCAGGTTATTAAGACCATATTGCTTGACTATATTCAGGAAAAGAGATACAAACTTAATATTTTCACTGCAACAATATCTGCTACAGCAGATCATCACAATCTTCATCCAGGTGGCATCTTCTATCTTGAGCCCGACGGCGCAAAGCGGGTCCATCCTGAAGACATCCGATGTGGAGCATCCTCTTCATACAGTCGCCACCGAATACTGAATCTTCAATGCAAGGTACGCAATTCAAAATGGCATCCCTTGCATTCCTATTGGCTGAAAGATTTGAATCAGCCAATAGAATGAAAGCTGCTAAAATCCTATTGGCTACTCAAATAGCCAATATGATTTAGCAGCTCTCATTCTATTGGCTGATTCAAAATTTCTCGCCTCTTGGATGATGACTTCTCCACCAGGATTATGATTGAAGAGGCATCTGGATGAAGACTTCTCGCCACCTGGATGAGGACTTCTCTGCCACGATGAAGATCGTTCAAGTGGGACTTCAAAAACTGTAAGTGGATTGTCTTGGGGTAGTGTTAGGTTTTTTAAGGTTTTTTTTGGGTGGGTTTTATTTTTATATTAGGGTTTGGGCAGCAAAAGAGCTAAATGCTCTTTAAAGGACAATGCCCATACAAATGCCCTTTTCATGGCAATGGGTAGCTTAGGGTTTTTTAAATTTTCATTTTTTTGGAGGGGGGATGGTTGGGTGGTGGGTTTTACTGTTGGGGGGTCTTTGTATTTTTTTCTAAGGTATAAGAGCTATTATCTTTGGGGCGATGCTTTTAAGGGCCATTGGTAGTTTATTGTAGGCTAGGTTTTTTTTTTATTTTGTGTGGATTTTTTATTTTGATAGGTCTATTAGATTAGGTGTAATTCTCTTTTATTTTTGATACTTTCGTTTGTTATTTTCCGTAATTTAGTCTTAGTTTGTTTTTTTAATTTAGTTTTTTTTTTGTAATTAGATACTTTGTATTTTTAGAGTAGTGTTAGGATTTTTTTAATGTGGTGTAGTTTAGTTTTATTTAATTGGTAGTTAGTTTAATTGTTAGTTTAAACTTAGTTTTTTTTTTATTTGACAGGTACATTTTCATTTAATTTAAGATAGGGAAATTTTAATTTTAAAGTGAAGGTAAACTTTGGTGATTGGCTTCCTCCAATCACAGCTTTCCCCCAGGGTAGTCATTGCCTGAGGCCATGCTGTGATTGAAGGAAGCAGGATTAGTCATTGCTGACGTGTGAATAGAGGATCTCTAGGTGGGGGAAGTGCTCTAACTGTGAAAAGAAAAAAAGGTAATTTTTTTAACAAAACGGCTGCTTTGTAAACTTTAATGAATGAAGTGCCCTGTTTTTATTCCAATTTCTTTTTTATTGAGAAAATATCATATAAATTACATGTTACATTTATGTTCACATAAGTTACATGTCAAGATAGAAACAAAAAGAAAAAAACAAAAAGGAAAACAAAAAAAAATATAAGAAAACAAATGTCAGTAATGCAAATATATTTCTCAAAGGTTTTATCCTAACAAAATAAGCAAATTATCTGGATTCCATAAGGAACACAGATTATGGTCTTCAACTGTTAAACAATTAAACTGGATACATGTCGAGAACAAACATCTAAACTGTTTTCTCCTATTGATTTGAAAATCTCAATAAGGTCCTCTGTCGCTCCATGACTATTTAAGGTCCACACACTGCTTATCATTTGCTTATCATTTTCTGTGTTTGTAAGTTATATTGCTCCCAGATAGTCTGGGCTGTAATGTATGGGTCTCTGTATCATTTTTATAAGAACCATATTCTTCAAGCTCTATTAACTCAGTGACTCTATTTCTCCAAGTGTGTAAGTCTGGGGCTACACTGGATTTCCAGTGTTTGGCTATGATGGATTTCACACCGTTTATCATTATTTGAAATAGGATTCTATGGGCCTTGGACGGTAGTTTCAGAGATTTGTTAAGCAGGAATTGGGGTCTAGAGGTATCGTTAGTTCAAGGGCAGCCTCCATATCTGTGATGCAATTTCTCCAATAATTGTTTATTTCCCCGCACCACCACCACATGTGTCCCATCCCACTACCTACATGACCGCATCTCCAACATCTATCGCTGGCCTGGGGATATAATTTATGGATACGTCTTGGGGTAAGATACCAGTTGTGCAGAATTTTATAGTTCAATTCAGTCATAGATGCCGAGGACGAGGAAGTTTTTGTGTTTCTAAAAATGTTGGCTGCTGTCTGGGGTAATATGATTATACCTAGTTCCCTCTCCCAAGCTTCAATTGAAGTGGGAAGGTTGCCTGGTGGGGGCTGTGTTAAGATGGTTTGAATTGTGGACAGGTGTGTGTTCCTCTGGTGATTACCTGTGAACAGTTTCTCCAAAGTCGTGAGGGGCCTCAACATATTATTACTGTGTTTATGGGTCATTATGTAGTGATTTACTCGTCTATAGTTAAACCAAATTTGAGACCATGAGTGGCCTTGTTCTTGCATTTGATTTTGAGTCATCAGGTGTTCATTTACAGTAATTTGGTGATGTCCAGTTCTATGATATTACCATCTGGCCCTCAGTACCCCCCAGGTCCGCTATTGAAAACTCAGTATTGTGGGTCAATGAGTTAAAGGGGAGGGGCTAGACGTGATATATGGGTTCATCCCGGTCATCAAAGTCCATTGTAGCATGGTCTCTTTGGTTATAGGGTTTGAGATGTTCTTGGTCAATATTTTAAGGTCAGGGTGCCAGCATAGAGCGGGTAAGTTTATTTCAAGGTTTAAATTTTCTTCAAGTTCTACCCATCTTTTTTGTGTCTTGTGTATCTTCCAGTCCAGTATTCGTTGTATAAAAATGGCTGTTCGGTATGATTTTATGTTTGGGACCCCCAAGCCTCCTGTTCTCTGGTACGCATCATAGTTATTTTATTAATTCTGGGCTGTTTGCCTCTCCATATGAACGAGTGGAACAACTGTTGTATCTGAGCTATATATTTGGGGGGGGAGAGGATAGGGAGAGTCTGTAAAATATATAACAATCTGGGAAAGGCATTCATTTTGATAGTGTTTATCCTCCCAGCCATGACAGGCGCTTAGAGTACCAGGAGGATAGATCCCTGGTTAGGGCCTGGCGGATCGGCATATAATTCAGTTTAAAAACCAATCTATTTCTCTGCTAATTGAATGCCAAGGTATTTTATAGAATTAACACACCATTTAAAGGGGCATAGTGTTTTAATCTTGAGATCCATCCCCGGGGGGAGGGAGACTCCTAGTATTTCGGATTTAGAGTGGTTGATTAAAAAGTTTGTTAGTTTGTTAAATATGTTCAACTCATCCAATAGGAAAGGCATGGCCTCGTCTGGTTTAGTAAGGGAAAACAGAATGTCGTCGGCAAAAAGGGATAACTTGTATTCTCCCTCCCTATCCTCACCCCTGGGATATCTTTATTAAGTCTGATTTTGGTGGCCAGCGTCTCCAGGAAACACACAAACAGTAAGGGGGAAAGGGGGCAACCCTGTCGTGTGCCGTTAGATATTTGAAAAGGCTGTGATAAAATACCATTAAGCGTTATACAGGCACTAGGGTGGGGTAAAGGGCGAATATCCTATGTAACATGATGTTTCCCAAGCCAAAAGATTGTAGTGTCAATTTTAGAAAGGACCAGTTGACACGGTCAAAAGCTTTTTCCGCATCCGTGGAGAGCCACACTGTTGGGATCCCACGGACTTGGAATGCCATATGAGATGTAAGTTGCGCACTGTATTATCTTTGGCTTCTCTGTTAGGGATGAAGCCCACCTGATCCTGGTGTATAATCAAGGGGAGAACCGAATTCAGTCTAGTCGCTAGAATTTTCGCATATATTTTAATGTCAGAATTTAAAAGGGATATTGGTCGGTAATTGGGAATCTGATCTGCCTGTTTGCCTGGTTTTGGGATGACCGTAATATGTGCCCGTAAGGATTCAGGGGAGAAGTATTTGTCTTTATCAATGTCTTGGAAATAAGACAGTAAGTGGGGGGCTAGTAAATTCTTAAATTTGGAGTAATAGGCGTTTCCGAAACCGTCAGGTCCTGGAGCTTTTCCTATCGGGAAGGCGGATATAGCTTCCTTTACCTCTTTGAGAGATAATGGGGAGTCTAGTTTGGCCTGTTGTTCGTCAGTGAGAGAGGGGAGGTGTAGTTGCGCAAGATAGGTGGAGATATCTTGTTCAGGAGGGGGGGGATGATCCCTCTCCAGGTTGTAAAGGCTGTCATAATAAGTTCTAAATTTATCTACTATGTCTCTGGATGATGTCCAAGTCTTCCCGTCTCTATCTTTTATTGTCATAATGTACCGTCTATTGGATCTTTGTTTGAGGTGTCTAGCTAGAAGTTTTCCCTGTTTATTGTGTCCCTCATAGAATGTCTTCCTAAGAAACAGAGCTGCCCGCTTGGTTTCAGTACCAAGAGCAAGTTAAGTTGATCTCTCTTATGTTGTAAGCTTTCTAGAAGGGACTGATTTCCGGGAATCTTTTATGTATATCTTGTGTTTTTTTAGGTCTTCTAGTAATGTAGATAAAAATTGGGTTCTCTGTTTATTTCTTGCCGCTTTCAGGGCTATAAGTTCCCCCCTAATCGTACACTTGTGTGCCTCCATACTGTGGTGTGGTGTCACATCTGTCGTGCAATTACGGTCAAAATACTCGCTCAGGGAGGTTATTAACTGTGTACATATGAGTGGATCTTTCAGAAGTGTTTCATCTAATCTCCAGGTCTTTTCAGGTCTCTGTGAAGTGGGCCATCTGAGGGTGCAGCTAATTATAGCGTGGTCTGACCACGTTATGGGGGAAATATCTGTATGCTGAACTAAATCTAGACTAGTGACATCTATAAGCAAATAATCGATCCTCGAGTAGACTTTGTGGGGGTGAGAATAAAAGGTAAAGTCCTTCGTGGAAGGGTGTGTTAGTCTCCAAGCGTCGTGTAGTGTTAGGTCTGTTAAATATGCCTTAGCCAACCGTAGTGATTTCTGGGGGATAGAGGAAACGCCTCTGGAGCAGTCTATGTCGGGTTCCAATGCTAAATTAAAATCCCCCCAACCACCAAACCCCCTTTTGGCAATCTAATATAGCATTCCTTATAGTAAGAAAAAATTGGGGTGTCGGGGTGTTGGGGGCGTATATGTTGGCCAATGTTATTACCTTATTGTAGAGTGACCCTACGACTATAATATATCTCCCCTCCTTATCTTTATGTATGTGGGTTGGGTGAAAAGGGATATTTCTCTTAACAGGATGGCCACCCCGTTACGTTTGGTATTATTAGATGCTAGGAAAACCTGACCGAATTTGTTAAAGGACATCTTAGGTTCCCTTCCCCGTTTGAAATGGGTCTCCTGAAGTAGAACTATATTGTATTTGAGTCGTCTATATTCTCGGACAGCTAAGGACCTTTTTTGAGGGGTATTTAATCCCTTGACATTGTGAGAGACTATTTTTATGTGTAGTGTGTCTGATAACATTATTTATATTTTAAAAAGAACAAAGCACAACATTGAATCCAAAAACCAGTGTGTGAGCCACAATGTATATTATGGCATCTGACCTGTAAAATATAATTGTTAAACAGATAGCAATCAAAGAGGCAACATTTGCATGAATTAAGACCTGTAAGGAGAAAACTTTGCAGTTTGCAAGTATGTATTCATTACATGGAGCGACAGTAGTTGTAGTTGTAGAATCTAAAACCAAAACAGTGTAAAACATCTTAACCAGATATCAAAAATACATAAGTGTGCGGTGTATACAATAAACTTTAGATACACCATGAACTAGGGGGTCGAGTGGTGTCAGTTAACCTTCAGAGTTTAGCTATATGATTTTTAATATATTATATGCTGAACTGGGGGGATTTAAAGTTAGGGGAGTGGCTATGTGAGTAAGAGAAGAGAACATATATAAAACTGTAATTGAGTAATTAAATTGCCCTGCGGGCCAATAACTTATAAAATTTTCCCCTCTCTAAGAAAATCTTTGCTAAGTATCGGGTATATGCTAAACAAATCCATTAAGATACAAACATATCATTAATAATCTTGTGCAAGTTAGAGTATTAGTCTGCCATACCCAATGTCCTCAGTTTGCCTACAGTCCAATAGGAACCGCAGGGTAGTGAGTTAAGAGTCCGATGACTGTGAGCTGGACCTGTCTTAAATCTTTTTGAAGGCACTCTGGTCCAGTTGGGACGTTGTTCTCTAGGTCTGTCTTTGCCTCTTTCCTCTTGTGCTGTTGGAAAATCTAGTACCTTTTCTGGTGGCATTTCAAAAACAATATTTAGCTTTTTGGATAGGGAGTCCAGATCATTGTAGCTTTTGTATATTATTTGGGAACCGTTATGATTAATCATGAGGCTGAATGGGAAACCCCAACGGTATCTAATGTTTTGTTCTTGTAGCTTTTTGGTTATAAATCTCACCTCACGTCTTCTTTGGATCGTCTGAGGGCATAAATCTTGAAAGATCTGCAGAGAGTGGTTGTGAAAGGAGATAGTTTGCCTGGATCTGGCCGCCTGCCATATCTCCTCTCTTGTTGTAAATTTCAGCAGTTTCAGGATGACATCCCTGGGGGGGGGCGGCGGTTTAGAAGGGGGCCTCAATGCTCTGTGGATTCTTTCAATGTCGTCGTTTGTGATCATCGTCGCCCTTGGCAGTAGGTGGTGGAAGAGGTCTTTTACATAAGATTTCAAATTTTCTTGTGGAACTTCCTCCGGGATGCCTCTAATTCTTAAGTTGTTCCTTCGTCCTCTATTATCCAAATCTTCCAACTTATCTTGCATCGCCTGGATAATAGAATCTTGAATAGACAGTTGTTGGATATTGGTGCTGACTAGGTTGTTCAAGTGATCTTGGCCATCTTCCAGGCACTCTATTCTAGACCCCATTTCGTTCAAGTCCCTTTTTAAATCTCTAATTTCCTCTTTAATGAAGGACTTAAGCGCCTCAATATCAACTTTGGAAGGCAAATCTGCGATCTGAGATTGTATAGAACGTAAAGGGTCCTTTTGGAGAGTGGCCATATCTGGGGGTGTTTCAGAACAGTTAGCCTCTTGTGTTGTATCTTGTGAGGGGCCCTCTGGTGCATGAAAAAAGGTAGTGACTGATGGGGTCAGGGACAGATTTTTGTTCTGTTTTTCTGGTTTGTTTCCTTTTTGGAAGTCATATTAAAAGGATCTGTGGTCTGGATGCACTGTGCGACTGTCTCTTTAAGGGAAAAAATACCTCTATTTTGGGGTAGCACGTTTGTTCAGGTCAGGATCAATATGTGTGATATTCAGTGGGGGTCAATCTCCGTATGTTTGCCCTTTGTTTATATCTGAGTGGTTAGTTGCAGGGGTATACTTTTTTATCTTTGCTGCATCTGAACGTTTAAAACTTTTCTGTTTGCATTAGTTCTGTAGGTCTTTGTTAGTTCGTAAAGGATTAATAGCAGTTTGGAGGAGTTATGACATATATTTATGGCCAAATCAAGTCCCACAGCCGGTTGATTCTGGTTATGTGTTGTTTCCCCACCTACATGTGCCGTTGCGTAGGGTTAAAGTGAAAGTGGAACGGCCCCCACGTGGCTTTAGGTTTTGCCGTTATAATAAAGAGACCGTGTAATCACTGACTTTAACATCAATTAAAATCGATAAATAAAGTTTCCAGGTCAAACCGGTGTGCTTCTTTTTCAACAGGGCTCAATTTATGTTGCCTTAGCCCGTGTCGGTGTGTACTTATGATTGACAGGTTAGGGTTCCGGACCGTTGCGGTCGGCCTCTCAGTTGTCCCCGTGCCCCTCACTCACCAGTCGGGTAGTATCCGTTGTTCCGTGACTCCAGTAGGCTGGATGTTGTTATTTATGGTCGCCCCTCTGGCTCCGTTATACTGCGATGCAGTGAGTCAAGATGGCGCCTGCGGCGTCTGCTTCCTCAAATTATTCTTTGGGACCCCGCTCAATTAATGTCGGGGGGAATGAAAAGTAACAGTTCTGCTCAGCGGCTCCTCAGCTTTCAATTATGTGACAAATTATTCCCCAATTCAGCCATTAGTGGGCTCTGAAGGGCTGACAGCAACGGAGCTCTCTCACTCTGCTGCCATGTCCCAGCACGGCGAAACTCCGCCCCGAAAGTGCCCTGTTTTTAATAGTATTTTTAAAAAACGGGCTTTCATTCACCAAAGTTTACCTTCACTTTAATATAACGTGTGGGGGGGCGTTAGGTTTAGGGGTTACTAGTTTAAATTAGTTTATTGCAATGTGGGGGGCTTCGGTTAAGGGGTTAAAGTTTAATTTATTATATTTTGTTGTGGGGGGCTTTTGGTTTAGGGGTTAATTGTTTTATTATAGTGGCGGTGGTGTAGGTCTTATAACTTTAGTACAGGAGGGGGCGATGTGGGTGAATGCAGATTAGGGGTTAATAATATTTAAATAGTGTTTGCGATGCGGGAGGGTGGAGGTCTAGGGGTTAATAACTTTATTATAGTGGTGACGATGTCTGGGAGCGGCGAAATAGTGGTTAATAATTTTTTAGCGGCGCCGATGTCGGGAGCGGCAGATTAGAGGTTAATAAATTTTATTATAGTGTTTGCGATGTGGGAGGGCCTCGGTTTAGGGGTTAATAGGTAGTTTATGGGTGTTAGTTTACTTTTAACACATTAGTTATGAGTTTTATGTTACAGCTTTGTAGCGTAAAAACTCATAATACTGACTTTAGATGGCGGTACAGATCTTGTGGTTTTGGCTGTAATGCAGTTTTTTTAGCCAGAATGCAAACTCGTAATACCAGCTCTATGGGAATCCCATGAAAAAATGTCATTTTTAAGAGTGTGGTACTGACGCGTTACAGGCTTAAAAGGCTCGCGGTACACCTATACCGACAAGACTTGTAATGGCTCGCGTTAGGGAAAACGATGCGTTATGGGCCACAACGCTGCTATTTGACTCATAACACCCAACTCATAATCTAGCTGTATGTGTTTTATTTTTTCACTCTGTGATTGCCCCTGCACGGTTACGCACAATCTGCATGAAATGCGCCCAGGTTCAATATGTGAACCTTGTCTGTCCGCAAATTGCTAAATCTAGCTTCATTATTATTAAAAATTTCACTGACTGTTATCTGCTGTTTATAAAATAAACAATAGCTGTTATATGTAAATATATATCACATAATATAACATCCAGTATGTTAAATTACAGTTAAAATTACAACATTTTTTAATAGATTAATTAGATGGTGCTTGAAATCTCGATTGTTTTTTGTGTGTGTGCAATGCAACATGTGTTTGCTTAAAGGGACATGACAGTGTAACAACAAAATGTAGTAGAGCATTTTCTTATTGCACTGTTGTTTGCTATAACTATACATTTTAATCCCTGCAATTGGGATTTTAAAAACATATTAAAAACAGCGGCAGCGCAGCAATGCTCTAGTGGTAGGTAGCTGAACACATCTAGTGAGTCAATGATAAGAGGCATATATGTATGTGTAGTCAACAATCAGCAGCTAGCACCCATGTGCATTGCTGTACCTTAGGCTACTAAAGGGACACAAACAAGTTGGGATAGAGACAAAATATAAAAAATATGTACTTTAATTACTTTACGTACAAATTTGTACTGCAGTGCCTCGCCATTAACCCTTTTTTTTAAGTTTCCGAATTGTTATAGCTCTAACTCCCCCCCACACAATTCTTTTTATGGCTGTATCTATATCTACCTTTGCTTTGGTAGAATGCAGATCTGCACAGTCATTATCTGCTGGGCATGCATAGAAGCAAATAAGCAGCTGTGAAATACAATGTCTGTGTTTCTGAAGCTAAACACTGATAAGGGGGGTGGATCAGACTACTCCAGACAGCTTGGCTATGTAAGTAATTTTGCTTATTTTTGAAAATTATTTTAAAATACTTGCAGTAATTTTTTTTTTACATTTTTAAACATTTTTTTATGCAAACTATTTTTTACTTAATTAGCCCTTTTAGGATATGCACAGATCTCAACATGTTTTATGTCACTTTAAGTATGTTAATTCACCAAGGATATAAAGAGTACAATATAAATTTTATACTAGAAGTAAACTGGAAAGTTGTTTCTTTTTTTTACAATTTTAATTTTACAATTTTGCCATTTTATCAAAATAATAAAAGAACAATGTTGGTTTGCATATCCTTTTAAAAGGGGGTTATAGTTTGCCAGAACAGTTTCTCTGATTGGCTTTACTGGACAGCCAAGTATAAAACAGAATGTTAGGTATGTAACACTTTATAAATTTGCCACCCAGAAAGGTGAAATAAAAGATCTCAGACCATGGATTAGTGAGAAATCCACTAATCAATACTATACCAACACCTTAAAGGGACAGTCAACTCCAAAACAAACTTTAATGATTCAGATAGGGCATGTCATTTTAAAGGATTACTTTCTGTTATAATTTTTAAGCTAAACAACTAACATATTAAAGTTAATAAACATTAATTAAAACCTACTGACCTATATTTTCTCCAAAACGAAGTTTCATAACGTTCTAAAAGTTATATCTTTTATTCGCCCATGATGTCACGTTATCCTGCCCACTATTTTCAGCCTGCATGTCAAAATACTTAAACCAATAACTTTGTGTTTAAGTGCCATTTTGAAACCTAGGTATTGTAAACGGATTGGTACAGAGCAAGTATACCCACGGAGTGGGTTTGGAAAACAATTAAATTTGCAGACAAGATTTCTGATATAGGGTAGAGATATGTTAATGAAATGCTATTGATAAAAAGTGTATTTGGGGTAGTTAGTTAGTAACAGGCATAGAAAATATTTACTTACAGTGGCCCTTTAAACAACTTTCCAATTTACTTTTATCACCAATTTTGCTTTGTTCTTTTGGTATTCTAGCTGAAAGCTAAACCTAGGTAGGCTATATGATAATTTCTTAGACCTTGAAAGCATTTTGACAGTTTTTCACCACTAGAGGCATGTGTGTCATATAGATAACATTGAGCTCACGCACGTGACGTTACCTAGGAGTCAGCACTGATTGGCTAAAATGCAAGTCTGTCAAAAGAACTAAAATAAAGGGGCAGTTTGCAGAGGCATAAATGCAAGGTAATTACAGAGGCAAAATGTGTATTTATTATAACTGTGTTGGGGAATGGGTAATAAAGGTTTATTATCTATTATAACAACAAAAAAAATAATGGTGTTCACTGTCCCTTTAAATTATACTTTAGGCAAGCACAAATGTTAGTCTCATTGTACAAATTTGTATTTTTACATTTTCATCAGGGCTTTATTATTGAACAGGCCAAGCAGATTTCATACAGTTCACCCTCTGATGGAGATATATATATATATATATATATATATATATATATATATATATATATAATCTCCATCAGAGGGTGAACTGTATGAAATCTGCTTGGCCTGTTCAATAATAAAGCCCCTGATGAAATGTAAAAATACAAATTTGTAACAATGGAGACTAACATTTGTGCTTGCCTAAAGTATAATTTAAAGGGACAGTGAACACCATTATTTTTGTTGTTTAAATAGATAGATAATCCCTTTATTACCCATTCCCCAACACAGTTATAATAATACACATTTTGCCTCTGTAATTACCTTGCATTTATGCCTCTGCAAACTGCCCCTTTATTTTAGTTCTTTTGACAGACTTGCATTTTAGCCAATCAGTGCTGACTCCTAGGTAACGTCACGTGCGTGAGCTCAATGTTATCTATATGACACACATGCCCTCTAGTGGTGAAAAACTGTCAAAATGCTTTCAAGGTCTAAGAAATTATCATATGAGCCTACCTAGGTTTAGCTTTCAGCTAAGAATACCAAAAGAACAAAGCAAAATTGGTGATAAAAGTAAATTGGAAAGTTGTTTAAAGGGCCACTGTAAGTAAATATTTTCTATGCCTGTTACTAACTAACTACCCCAAATACACTTTTTATCAATAGCATTTCATTAACATATCTCTACCCTATATCAGAAATCTTGTCTGCAAATTTAATTGTTTTCCAAACCCACTCCGTGGGTATACTTTGCTCTGTACCAATCCGTTTACAATACCTAGGTTTCAAAATGGCACTTTAAACACAAAGTTATTGGTTTAAGTATTTTGAACATGCAGTGCTGAAAATAGTGGGCAGGATAACGTGACATCATGGGCGAATAAAAGATATAACTTTTAGAACGTTATGAAACTTCGTTTTGGAGAAAATATAGGTCAGTAGGTTTTAATTAATGTTTATTAACTTTAATATGTTAGTTGTTTAGCTTAAAAATTATAACAGAAAGTAATCCTTTAAAATGACATGCCCTATCTGAATCATTAAAGTTTGTTTTGGAGTTGACTGTCCCTTTAAGGTGTTGGTATAGTAGTTGATTATGTGGATTTCTCACTAATCCATGGTCTGAGATCTTTTATTTCACCTTTCTGGGTGGCAAATTTATAAAAGTGTTACATACCTAACATTCTGTTTTATACTTGGCTGTCCAGTAAAGCCAATCAGAGAAACTGTTCTGGCAAACTATAACCCCCTTTTAAAAGGATATGCAAACCAACATTGTTCTTTTATTATTTTGATAAAAATGGCAAAATTGTAAAATTAAAATTGTAAAAAAAAGAACAACTTTCCAGTTTACTTCTAGTATAAAATTTATATTGTACTCTTTATATCCTTTGGTGAATAACATACTTAAAGTGACATAAAACATGTTGAGATCTGTGCATATCCTAAAAGGGCTAATTAAGTAAAAAATAGTTTGCATAAAAAAAATGTTTAAAAATGTAAAAAAAAAATTACTGGCAAGTATTTTAAAATAATTTTCAAAAATAAGCAAAATTACTTACATAGCCAAGCTGTCTGGAGTAGTCTGATCCACCCCCCTTATCAGTGTTTAGCTTCAGAAACACAGACATTGTATTTCACAGCTGCTTATTTGCTTCTATGCATGCCCCAGCAGATAATGACTGTGCAGATCTGCATTCTACCAAAGCAAAGGTAGATATAGATACAGCCATAAAAAGAATTGTGTGGGGGGGGAGTTAGAGCTATACAATTCGGAAACTTAAAAAAAAGGGTTAATGGCGAGGCACTGCAGTACAAATTTGTACGTAAAGTAATTAAAGTACATATTTTTATATTTTGTCTCTATCCCAACTTGTTTTGTGTCCCTTTAGGTAGCCTAAGGTACAGCAATGCACATCTGGGTGCTAGCTGCTGATTGTTGACTACACATACAGTATATGCCTCTTATCATTGACTCACTAGATGTGTTCAGCTACCTACCACTAGAGCATTGCTGCGCTGCCGCTGTTTTTAAATATGTGTTTAAAATCCCAATTGCAGGGATTAAAATGTATAGTTATATGCAAACAACAGTGCAATAAGAAAATGCTCTACTACATTTTGTTGTTACACTGTCATGTCCCTTTAAGCAAACACATGTTGCATTGCCACACACACAAAAAACAATCGAGATTTCAAGCACCATCTAATTAATCTATTAAAAAATGTTGTAATTTTAACTGTAATTTAACATACTGGGATGTTATATTATGTGATATATATTTACATATAACAGCTATTGTTTATTTTATAAACAGCAGATAACAGTCAGTGAAATTTTTATAATAATTGAAGCTAGATTTAGCAATTTGCGGACAGACAAGGTTCACATATTGAACCTGGGCGCATTTCATTGCAGATTGTGCGTAACCGTGCAGGGGCAATCACAGAGTGAAAAATAAAACACATACAGCTAGATTATGAGTTGGGTGTTATGAGTCAAATAGCAGCGTTGTGGCCCATAACGCATCGTTTTCCCTAACGCAGCCATTACAAGTCTTGTCGGTATAGGTGTACCGCGAGCCTTTTAGCCTGTAACGCGTCAGTACCACACTCTTAAAAATGACATTTTTTCATGGGATTCCCATAGAGCTGGTATTACGAGTTTTGCATTCTGGCTAAAAAAACTGCATTACAGCCAAAACCACAAGATCTGTACCGCCATCTAAAGTCAGTAGTTATGAGTTTTACGCTACAAAGCTGTAACATAAAACTCATAACTAATGTGTTAAAAAGTAAACTAACACCCATAAACTACCTATTAACCCCTAAACCGAGGCCCTCCCACATCGCAAACACTATAATAAATTTATTAACCTCTAATCTGCCGCTCCCGACATCGGCGCCGCTAAAAAATTATTAACCACTATTTCGCCGCTCCCAGACATCGTCACCACTATAATAAAGTTATTAACCCCTAGACCTCCACCCTCCCGCATCGCAAACACTATTTAAATATTATTAACCCCTAATCTGCATTCCACCCACATCGCCCCCACTGTACTAAAGTTATTAAGACCTACACCACCGCCACTATAATAAAACAATTAACCCCTAAACCAAAAGCCCCCCACAACAAAATATAATAAATTAAACTTTTAACCCCTTAACCGGAAGCCCCCCACATTGCAATAAACTAATTTAAACTAGTAACCCCTAAACCTAACGCCCCCCCACACGTTATATTAAAGTGAAGGTAAACTTTGGTGAATGAAAGCCCGTTTTTTAAAAATACTATTAAAAACAGGGGCACTTTCGGGGGCGGAGTTTCGCCGTGCTGGGACATGGCAGCAGAGTGAGAGAGCTCCGTTGCTGTCAGCCCTTCAGAGCCCACTAAATGGCTGAATTGGGGAATAATTTGTCACATAATTGAAAGCTGAGGAGCCGCTGAGCAGAACTGTCTACTTTTCATTCCCCCCGACATTAATTGAGCGGGGTCCCAAAGAATAATTTGAGGTGAAGCAGATGCCGCAGGCGCCATCTTGACTCACTGCATCGCAGTATAACGGAGCCAGAGGGGCGACCATAAATAACAACATCCAGCCTACTGGAGTCACGGAACAACGGATACCACCCGACTGGTGAGTGAGGGGCACGGGGACAACTGAGAGGCCGACCGGCAACGGTCCGGAACCCTAACCTGTCAATCATAAGTACACACCGACACGGGCTAAGGCAACATAAATTGAGCCCTGTTAAAAAGAAGCACACCGGTTTGACCTGGGAAACTTTATTTATCGATTTTAATTGATGTTAAAGTCAGTGAATACACGGTCTCTTTATTATAACGGCAAAACCTAAAGCCACGTGGGGGCCGTTCCACTTTCACTTTAACCCTACGCAACGGCACATGTAGGTGGGGAAACAACACATAACCAGAATCAACCGGCTGTGGGACTTGATTTGGCCATAAATATATGTCATAACTCCTCCAAACTGCTATTAATCCTTTTACGAACTAACAAAGACCTACAGAACTAATGCAAACAGAAAAGTTTTAAACGTTCAGATGCAGCAAAGATAAAAAGGAGTATACCCCTGCAACTAACCACTCAGATATAAACAAAGGGCAAACATACGGAGATTGACCCCCACTGAATATCACACATATTGATCCTGACCTGAACAAACGTGCTACCCCCAAAATAGAGGTATTTTTTCCCTTAAAGAGACAGTCGCACAGTGCATCCAGACCACAGATCCTTTTAATATGACTTCCAAAAAAGGAAACAAACCAGAAAAACAGAACAAAAATCTGTCCCTGACCCCATCAGTCACTACCTTTTTTCATGCACCAGAGGGCCCCTCACAAGATACAACACAAGAGGCTCACTGTTCTGAAACACCCCCAGATATGGCCACTCTCCAAAAGGACCCTTTACGTTCTATACAATCTCAGATCGCAGATTTGCCTTCCAAAGTTGATATTGAGGCGCTTAAGTCCTTCATTAAAGAGGAAATTAGAGATTTAAAAAGGGACTTGAACGAAATGGGGTCCAGAATAGAGTGCCTGGAAGATGGCCAAGATCACTTGAACAACCTAGTCAGCACCAATATCCAACAACTGTCTATTCAAGATTCTATTATCCAGGCGATGCAAGATAAGTTGGAAGATTTGGATAATAGAGGACGAAGGAACAACTTAAGAATTAGAGGCATCCCGGAGGAAGTTCCACAAGAAAATTTGAAATCTTATGTAAAAGACCTCTTCCACCACCTACTACCAAGGGCGACGATGATCACAAACGACGACATTGAAAGAATCCACAGAGCATTGAGGCCCCCTTCTAAACCGCCGCCCCCCCCCCAGGGATGTCATCCTGAAACTGCTGAAATTTACAACAAGAGAGGAGATATGGCAGGCGGCCAGATCCAGGCAAACTATCTCCTTTCACAACCACTCTCTGCAGATCTTTCAAGATTTATGCCCTCAGACGATCCAAAGAAGACGTGAGGTGAGATTTATAACCAAAAAGCTACAAGAACAAAACATTAGATACCGTTGGGGTTTCCCATTCAGCCTCATGATTAATCATAACGGTTCCCAAATAATATACAAAAGCTACAATGATCTGGATTCCCTATCCAAAAAGCTAAATATTGTTTTTGAAATGCCACCAGAAAAGGTACTAGATTTTCCAACAGCACAAGAGGAAAGAGGCAAAGACAGACCTAGAGAACAACGTCCCAACTGGACCAGAGTGCCTTCAAAAAGATTTAAGACAGGTCCAGCTTCACAGTCATCGGACTCTTAACTCACTACGGCCTGCGGTTCCTATTGGACTGTAGGCAAACTGAGGACATTGGGTATGGCAGACTAATACTCTAACTTGCACAAGATTATTAATGATATGTTTGTATCTTAATGGATTTGTTTAGCATATACCCGATACTTAGCAAAGATTTTCTTTAGAGAGGGGAACATTTTATAAGTTATTGGCCCTGCAGGGCAATTTAATTACTCAATTACAGTTTTATATATGTTCTCTTCTCTTACTCACATAGCCACTCCCCTAACTTTAAATCCCCCCAGTTCAGCATATAATATATTAAAAATCATATAGCTAAACTCTGAAGGTTAACTGACACCACTCGACCCCCTAGTTCATGGTGTATCTAAAGATTATTGTATACACCGCACACTTATGTATTTTTGCATATCTGGTTAAGATGTTTTACACTGTTTTGGTTTTAGATTCTACAACTACAACTACTGTCGCTCCATGTAATGAATACATACTTGCAAACTGCAAAGTTTTTCTCCTTACAGGTCTTAATTCATGCAACTGTTGCCTCTTTGATTGCTATCTGTTTAACAATTATATTTTACAGGTCAGATGCCATAATATTACATTGTGGCTCACACACTGGTTTTTGGGATTTCAATGTTGTGCTTTGTTCTTTTTTAAAATATAAATAATGTTATCAGACACACTACACATAAAAATAGTCTCTCACAATGTCAAGGGATTAAATACCCCTCAAAAAAGGTCCTTAGCTGTCCGAGAATATAGACGACTCAAATACAATATAGTTCTACTTCAGGAGACCCATTTCAAACGAGGAAGGGAACCTAAGATGTCCTTTAACAAATTCGGTCAGGTTTTCCTAGCATCTAATAATACCAAACGTAACGGGGTGGCCATCCTTGTTAAGAGAAATATCCCTTTTCACCCAACCCACATACATAAAGATAAGGAGGGGAGATATATTATAGTCGTAGGGTCACTCTACAATAAGGTAATAACATTGGCCAACATATACACCCCCAACACCCCGACACCCCAATTTTTTCTTACTATAAGGAATGCTATATTAGATTGCCAAAAGGGGGGTTTGGTGGTTGGGGGGGATTTTAATTTAGCATTGGAACCCAACATAGACTGCTCCAGAGGCGTTTCCTCTATCCCCCAGAAATCACTACGGTTGGCTAAGGCATATTTAACAGACCTAACACTACATGACGCTTGGAGACTAACACACCCTTCCACGAAGGACTTTACCTTTTATTCTCACCCCCACAAAGTCTACTCAAGGATCGATTATTTGCTTATAGATGTCACTAGTCTAGATTTAGTTCAGCATACAGATATTTCCCCCATAACGTGGTCAGACCACGCTATAATTAGCTGCACCCTCAGATGGCCCACTTCACAGAGACCTGAAAAGACCTGGAGATTAGATGAAACACTTCTGAAAGATCCACTCATATGTACACAGTTAATAACCTCCCTGAGCGAGTATTTTGACCGTAATTGCACGACAGATGTGACACCACACACCACAGTATGGGAGGCACACAAGTGTACGATTAGGGGGGAACTTATAGCCCTGAAAGCGGCAAGAAATAAACAGAGAACCCAATTTTTATCTACATTACTAGAAGACCTAAAAAAAACACAAGATATACATAAAAGATTCCCGGGAAATCAGTCCCTTCTAGAAAGCTTACAACATAAGAGAGATCAACTTAACTTGCTCTTCGGTACTGAAACCAAGCGGGCAGCTGTGTTTCTTAGGAAGACATTCTATGAGGGACACAATAAACAGGGAAAACTTCTAGCTAGACACCTCAAACAAAGATCCAATAGACGGTACATTATGACAATAAAAGATAGAGACGGGAAGACTTGGACATCATCCAGAGACATAGTAGATAAATTTAGAACTTATTATGACAGCCTTTACAACCTGGAGAGGGATCATCCCCCCCCTCCTGAACAAGATATCTCCACATATCTTGCGCAACTACACCTCCCCTCTCTCACTGACGAACAACAGGCCAAACTAGACTCCCCATTATCTCTCAAAGAGGTAAAGGAAGCTATATCCGCCTTCCCGATAGGAAAAGCTCAGGACCTGACGGTTTCGGAAACGCCTATTACTCCAAATTTAAGAATTTACTAGCCCCCCACTTACTGTCTTATTTCCAAGATATTGATAAAGACAAATACTTCTCCCCTGAATCCTTACGGGCACATATTACGGTCATCCCAAAACCAGGCAAACAGGCAGATCAGATTCCCAATTACCGACCAATATCCCTTCTAAATTCTGACATTAAAATATATGCGAAAATTCTAGCGACTAGACTGAATTCGGTTCTCCCCTTGATTATACACCAGGATCAGGTGGGCTTCATCCCTAACAGAGAAGCCAAAGATAATACAGTGCGCAACTTACATCTCATATGGCATTCCAAGTCCGTGGGGATCCCAACAGTGTGGCTCTCCACGGATGCGGAAAAAGCTTTTGACCGTGTCAACTGGTCCTTTCTAAAATTGACACTACAATCTTTTGGCTTGGGAAACATCATGTTACATAGGATATTCGCCCTTTACGCCCACCCTAGTGCCTGTATAACGCTTAATGGTATTTTATCACAGCCTTTTCAAATATCTAACGGCACACGACAGGGTTGCCCCCTTTCCCCCTTACTGTTTGTGTGTTTCCTGGAGACGCTGGCCACCAAAATCAGACTTAATAAAGATATCCCAGGGGTGAGGATAGGGAGGGGAGAATACAAGTTATCCCTTTTTGCCGACGACATTCTGTTTTCCCTTACTAAACCAGACGAGGCCATGCCTTTCCTATTGGATGAGTTGAACATATTTAACAAACTAACAAACTTTTTAATCAACCACTCTAAATCCGAAATACTAGGAGTCTCCCTCCCCCCGGGGATGGATCTCAAGATTAAAACACTATGCCCCTTTAAATGGTGTGTTAATTCTATAAAATACCTTGGCATTCAATTAGCAGAGGAAATAGATTTGGTTTTTAAACTGAATTATATGCCGATCCGTCAGGCCCTAACCAGGGATCTATCCTCCTGGTACTCTAAGCGCCTGTCATGGCTGGGGAGGATAAACACTATCAAAATGAATGCCTTTCCCAGATTGTTATATATTTTACAGACTCTCCCTATCTCTCTCCCCCCCAAATATATAGCTCAGATACAACAGTTGTTCCACTCGTTCATATGGAGAGGCAAACAGCCCAGAATTAATAAAATAACTATGATGCGTACCAGAGAACAGGGAGGCTTGGGGGTCCCAAACATAAAATCATACCGAACAGCCATTTTTATACAACGAATACTGGACTGGAAGATACACAAGACACAAAAAAGATGGGTAGAACTCGAAGAAAATTTAAACCTTGAAATAAACTTACCCGCTCTATGCTGGCACCCTGACCTTAAAATATTGACCAAGAACATCTCAAACCCTATAACCAAAGAGACCATGCTACAATGGACTTTGATGACCGGGATGAACCCATATATCACGTCTAGCCCCTCCCCTTTAACTTCATTGACCCACAATACTGAGTTTTCAATAGCGGACCTGGGGGGTACTGGAGGGCCAGATGGTAATATCATAGAACTGGACATTCACCAAATTACTGTAAATGAACACCTGATGACTCAAAATCAAATGCAAGAACAAGGCCACTCATGGTCTCAAATTTGGTTTAACTATAGACGAGTAAATCACTACATAATGACCCATAAACACAGTAATAATATGTTGAGGCCCCTCACGACTTTGGAGAAACTGTTCACAGGTAATCACCAGAGGACACACACCCTGTCCACAATTCAAACCATCTTAACACAGCCCCCACCAGGCAACCTTCCCACTTCAATTGAAGCTTGGGAGAGGGAACTAGGTATAATCATATTACCCCAGACAGCAGCCAACATTTTTAGAAACACAAAAACTTCCTCGTCCTCGGCATCTATGACTGAATTGAACTATAAAATTCTGCACAACTGGTATCTTACCCCAAGACGTATCCATAAATTATATCCCCAGGCCAGCGATAGATGTTGGAGATGCGGTCATGTAGGTAGTGGGATGGGACACATGTGGTGGTGGTGCGGGGAAATAAACAATTATTGGAGAAATTGCATCACAGATATGGAGGCTGCCCTTGAACTAACGATACCTCTAGACCCCTAGTATTCCTGCTTAACAAATCTCTGAAACTACCGTCCAAGGCCCATAGAATCCTATTTCAAATAATGATAAACGGTGTGAAATCCATCATAGCCAAACACTGGAAATCCAGTGTAGCCCCAGACTTACACACTTGGAGAAATAGAGTCACTGAGTTAATAGAGCTTGAAGAATATGGTTCTTATAAAAATGATACGAGAGACCCATACATTACAGCCCAGACTATCTGGGAGCAATATAACTTACAAACACAGAAAATGATAAGCAAATGATAAGCAGTGTGTGGACCTTAAATAGTCATGGAGCGACAGAGGACCTTATTGAGATTTTCAAATCAATAGGAGAAAACAGTTTAGATGTTTGTTCTCGACATGTATCCAGTTTAATTGTTTAACAGTTGAAGACCATAATCTGTGTTCCTTATGGAATCCAGATAATTTGCTTATTTTGTTAGGATAAAACCTTTGAGAAATATATTTGCATTACTGACATTTGTTTTCTTATATTGTTTTTTTTGTTTTCCTTTTTGTTTTTTTTCTTTTTGTTTCTATCTTGACATGTAACTTATGTGAACAGTAAATGTAACATGTAATTTATATGATATTTTCTCAATAAAAAAGAAATTGGAATAAAAACAGGGGCACTTTCATTCATTAAAGTTTACAAAGCAGCCGTTTTGTTAAAAAAATTACCTTTTTTTCTTTTCACAGTTAGAGCAGCTTCCCCCACCTAGAGATCCTCTATTCACACGTCAGCAATGACTAATCCTGCTTCCTTCAATCACAGCATGGCCTCAGGCAATGACTACCCTGGGGGAAAGCTGTGATTGGAGGAAGCCAATCACCAAAGTTTACCTTCACTTTAAAATTAAAATTTCCCTATCTTAAATTAAATGAAAATGTACCTGTCAAATTAAAAAAAAAAACTAAGTTTAAACTAACAATTAAACTAACTACCAATTAAATAAAACTAAACTACACCACATTAAAAAAATCCTAACACTACTCTAAAAATTACAAAGTATCTAATTACAAAAAAAAAACTAAATTAAAAAAACAAACTAAGACTAAATTACGGAAAATAACAAACGAAAGTATCAAAAATAAAAGAGAATTACACCTAATCTAATAGACCTATCAAAATAAAAAATCCCACACAAAATAAAAAAAAAACCTAGCCTACAATAAACTACCAATGGCCCTTAAAAGGCATCGCCCCAAAGATAATAGCTCTTATACCTGTAGAAAAAAATACAAAGACCCCCCAACAGTAAAACCCACCACCCAACCATCCCCCCTCCAAAAAAATGAAAATTTAAAAAACCCTAAGCTACCCATTGCCATGAAAAGGGCATTTGTATGGGCATTGTCCTTTAAAGAGCATTTAGCTCTTTTGCTGCCCAAACCCTAATATAAAAATAAAACCCACCCAAAAAAAACCTTAAAAAACCTAACACTACCCCAAGACAATCCACTTACAGTTTTTGAAGTCCCACTTGAACGATCTTCATCGTGGCAGAGAAGTCCTCATCCAGGTGGCGAGAAGTCTTCATCCAGATGGCCTCTTCAATCATAATCCTGGTGGAGAAGTCATCATCCAAGAGGCGAGAAATTTTGAATCAGCCAATAGAATGAGAGCTGCTAAAATCATATTGGCTGATTTGAGTAGCCAATAGGATTTTAGCAGCTTTCATTCTATTGGCTGATTCAAATCTTTCAGCCAATAGGAATGCAAGGGATGCCATTTTGAATTGCGTACCTTGCATTGAAGATTCAGTATTCGGTGGCGACTGTATGAAGAGGATGCTCCACATCGGATGTCTTCAGGATGGACCCGCTTTGCGCCGTCGGGCTCAAGATAGAAGATGCCACCTGGATGAAGATTGTGATGATCTGCTGTAGCAGATATTGTTGCAGTGAAAATATTAAGTTTGTATCTCTTTTCCTGAATATAGTCAAGCAATATGGTCTTAATAACCTGACTAGTCAGTAGTGAGAGTTACTGTTATAGATTTAAGCGCAGAATCTAAATCTGAATTGTCTTTCCAGATTAGATAATATAAGTACTTCAATAATTAATAAGACAAGTAATGATAAAGAACAGATCAGAATGAGATATGATCACACAGGTGATTAATGAGTTAACTTCAGACGAGATATAACTTCTGTTAATTATGTATCCTCTTCACGCACTCACACATACAACCTTAAAATATATACAAGTCCATTCACATATCCTTTCGTCAGGTATTAGGCAAACTTTGAGAAGATGATTTTAGATTCCTGAGGTAAGTAACATAGAATTAGGATAAAATTATATGCAGCGTTTTTGAGCGGAGAGAACTTGTACCTGACGACCGGTCCGGTCGGCGTCTTCAGTGTGAGTGCGGCTTCCGGATTGCGGTAAGTAGTTCCGGCGGCTTTGTGATCCAAAAAGCAAGTTAAGTCCGTAAGAACAGACAGGTTGTGAAATATGAAAAGTTCGTTACAACAAATGATAAGTGTTAACGAATACCAGGGGGAAAGTAACAGTCCAATAATGAGAATATATTACGAGAGAAAAGTCAAGTAGCAAAATTAACTAGAGAAAAACAAAATCACTCTAGTAACAGCAATTTCCAGACAAGGAATGCCTGACCCAAATGTGCTATAAATAGGGAGTAACCTGTTAAAGGCGGGATATACCTTAAAGGTATATCACACACTCCCCCCTTCAAGGTCTCCCCACATCAGCAATGGTTGGTTTTAAAGGGTATCGTCGTGAGTGTTTTTTAATATATGGGTTCTCATTACTTCCGGAACATATAACTTGTCTTTGTGATAATAAAGACCTGTTTCTGGGTTTTTAATACAATTCTTAGGATAATCATCCTCTTTCTGTATTACCTTTATTATTTCCTTCTCCAGAGGAGTTAGTACTCCAATGAATCTTTCAGCTGGTATAATTGGAACTATTGCATCATGATGTGATTCTTCTTGTATTCTAGATAGAGCGTCTGCCTTTACGTTCAAGTGTCCAGGTTTGTATGTAATTATAAAATTGAATCTGTCCAAAAATAAGGACCATCTTACTTGTCGAGCAGACAAGGTTTTGCTTTTCTTTAAGTATTCTAAATTCTTGTGATCTGTGAACACTTTGAATGGTTTCTCAGTTCCTTCTAATAAATGCCTCCATTGTTCAAGAGAAGTTTTTATGGCTAATAACTCCTTATCTCCTATGCTATAGTTAATTTCGGCAGGAGAAAATCTTCTGGAGTAGTAACCAACTGGGTTCATCTCTGTCTGTTCCTTATTGTATTGTGAAAGGATGGCTCCAATTCCAGAACTGGAAGCGTCTACTTCAAGTACATATTGAAGATTGTTATCTGGTATGTGGAGCAGTGGAGCTTTAGAAAATTTTTCTTTTAAGAAATCAAAAGCTATCTGTGCCTGTTCTGTCCATTTATACCTTTGTTTCTTACTGCTTAGTTCAGTCAAAGGTTTAACGATGTTAGAAAAATTATCAATACATTTTCTATAGTAATTCGCGAATCCGATAAATCTTTGCAGAGCTCGTATTGATTTTGGTATAGGCCATTGCAATATAGCAGATACTTTTTCGGGGTCCATTTGAATCCTGTTTGGTGTTATGATATAACCTAGGAACTTTATCTTATTCACATGAAAAAGACATTTTTCTTGCTTTGTGTATAGTTTATGCTCTTTTAATCTTGTTAAAACCCATCGAACATGTTTTTCATGTTCTTGTGGATTCTTCGAGTAAATAAGTATATCATCTAGATATACAATGACACAAACATCCAGTAAATCATAGAATATTTCATTAATGAAATGCTGAAAGGTCGCTGGGGCGTTGGTTAACCCAAATGGCATAACATTGTATTGATATAAACCGTATCTGGTCCTAAATGCAGTCTTCCACTCATCCCCTTTTTTTATCCTAATAAGGTTATACGCACCTTTCAGATCTAGCTTGGTGTAAATGTTTGCTCCTTTCAATCGCTCTATGAGCTCTGGAATCAATGGTAAAGGATATCTGTTTTTTATTGTAATGGCATTAAGAGCCCTGTAGTCAATTATAGGTCTTAACGATTTATCTTTATTTTTAACTAGAAACATGCCTGCTGCTGCTGGGGAAGTTGAATGAGAAATGAATCCCTTTCTTAAATTCTCATCCAAATATGTCCTCAGGAATTTTAGTTCTTCTTGTGATAATGGATACATTTTCCCATGTGGTATCTGCAACCCTGGAACAAGGTCTATAGGACAATCAAAATTCCTATGTGGGGGCAAATTTTCTGCTTCCTTTAGATTGAAAACCTCTGCCAAATCCTGATACAAACCTGGTATTCCTTCTTCAAGTGAAGCTATAACAGTATGAGGGTAACAAGTTTTATTGCAATAGGAAGAGGTTAGTGTAAGTTCTGAGTGTTTCCAGTTTATTACCGGATTATGTAGTTGTAACCATGTATACCCTAAGATTAAGTTATGTAATGCAATAGGTATTACATCAAATTTTATGTATTCTGTGTGACCTGTATTGGATTTAACTAGTAAAGGTACAGTATGATGTGTAATAGGACCTTTTTTTTTATCAAAGTTCCATCAATAGACTTAACATACACAGGTGTTTGCTTGCACACTAAGGGTATTTTATTTTTTTCAACAAACACAGAATCAATATAACTTCCTGATGCCCCGGAATCAATCAACGCCCTGGTTAGGATATTTTCCTGATCCCACTGTAAAGAGAGAGTTAATGTCAATTGTTTATCATCCGAGATATGACAAATGTGATTTGGGTCTTTATGCTTACCCTTCTTTTGTTTCTGAAGTATTGGACACTCAGATACAGAGTGCTCCTTGTTTGCACAGTATAAACACAATTTTTCTATCCTCCTCCTTATCTTTTCTTCATGAGTGAGAGGTCCTTTAATCGCTCCAATTTCCATAGGTGTAGAATATAGTTGTGGTTTTTCTGAAGTTGAATTATAAATGATGGTTCGCCTTGTTGATGAGTCATATGAGACCCTTTCAGCACGCCTTTCTCTAAGCCTTCTATCAATAGATGTACTTAATTTTATTAGAGCTGGTAAAGTATCTAGCAACTCCTGACGTGAAAGCTCATCTTTTAATGTTTCAGAAAGACCAAGCCTATACTGATTTTTAAGGCTAACCTGGTTCCATTGAGAATCTATTGCCCACATTTGGAAGTCAGTAGTATATTCTTCTACTGTACGCTTCCCTTGTTTAAGTGAGCGTAACTTGGATTCAGCTATTATCTGTGTGTCAGTATCTACATATAAGTTAGACATGGCTTGGAAAAATTCTTGTAATGAATCCAGTATGGGATCATTGTTCTCATAATATCTGTTTGCCCACGTTCTAGGTTCACCTTGTAAAAAAGAAATAGTGGTGCAAACTTTGATGCGGTCAGTATGGTAGGTACGTGGTCTTAAGGAGAATAGAAGATGGCAAGCATTTTTAAAATCTCTGAATTCATGTCTCTTGCCTGTAAAAGTTTGAGGGTATTGTATGTGGGGTTCTGGTATGTCAGGTTTAGCAGTTACATAGTCTTTGACTATAGTTTTTAGTGCTGCATTTTCTGCTTGAACCTCAGTTAACCCTCTTGCAAGATAATCTAATTTTTGTTGGATATTAGTAAACTGATTTTTTATTTCAGTTGGATCCATTGTATGAAAATCTATAACAGTATACAACTTAATTCACTGTGGTCTGGAAATTATGTGATGATCTGCTGTAGCAGATATTGTTGCAGTGAAAATATTAAGTTTGTATCTCTTTTCCTGAATATAGTCAAGCAATATGGTCTTAATAACCTGACTAGTCAGTAGTGAGAGTTACTGTTATAGATTTAAGCGCAGAATCTAAATCTGAATTGTCTTTCCAGATTAGATAATATAAGTACTTCAATAATTAATAAGACAAGTAATGATAAAGAACAGATCAGAATGAGATATGATCACACAGGTGATTAATGAGTTAACTTCAGACGAGATATAACTTCTGTTAATTATGTATCCTCTTCACGCACTCACACATACAACCTTAAAATATATACAAGTCCATTCACATATCCTTTCGTCAGGTATTAGGCAAACTTTGAGAAGATGATTTTAGATTCCTGAGGTAAGTAACATAGAATTAGGATAAAATTATATGCAGCGTTTTTGAGCGGAGAGAACTTGTACCTGACGACCGGTCCGGTCGGCGTCTTCAGTGTGAGTGAGGCTTCCGGATTGCGGTTAGTAGTTCCGGCGGCTTTGTGATCCAAAAAGCAAGTTAAGTCTGTAAGAACAGACAGGTTGTGAAATATGAAAAGTTTGTTACAACAAATGATAAGTGTTAACGAATACCAGGGGGAAAGTAACAGTCCAATAATGAGAATATATTACGAGAGAAAAGTCAAGTAGCAAAATTAACTAGAGAAAAACAAAATCACTCTAGTAACAGCAATTTCCAGACAAGGAATGCCTGACCCAAATGTGCTATAAATAGGGAGTAATCTGTTAAAGGCGGGATATACCTTAAAGGTATATCACAAAGATTGAAGAGGCCGCCTGGATGAGGACTTCTCCGCAGGGATGAAGATCGTTCAAGTGGGACTACAAAAACTGTAAGTGGATTGTCTAGAGGTTAGTGTTAGGTTATTTTAAGGGTTTTTTGGGTGGGTTTTATTTTTAGATTAGGGTTTGGACAGTAAAAGAGGTAAATGCCCTTTTAAGGTCAATGGGTAGCTTAGGTTTTTTAGATAGTTTTATTTTTTTTTTAGTTTGGGCGGTGGGGTTTTGCAATGTTAGTGGTTATTTGTATTTTTTTTCCAGAAAAAGAGCTAATATCTTTAGGGCAATGCCCTACAAAAGGCCCTTTTAAGGATGGGTGATGGGAGTTTGTATACTGTTCGGGGGTGTTTCTTTGTTTTTGCAGCAAAAGAGCTGTTTAACTTAGGGCAATGCCCTACAAAAGGCCCTTTTAAGGGCTCTTGGTAGTTTGGGGGAGTGGGGGTTTGTATACTGTTAGGGGGTGTTTGTTTTTTGTAGCAAAAGAGATGTTTAACTTAGGGCAATGCCCTACAAAAAGCCCTTTTAATGGCCCCCCAAATGGCCTTTTTAAGGGCCCTTGGTAGTTTGGGAGGGTGGGGGTTTGTATACTGTTAGGGGGTGTTTGTTTTTTGTAGCAAAAGAGCTGTTTAACTTAGGACAATGCCCTACAAAAGGCCCTTGGTGGTTTATTTTAGATTACGAGTCTTTATTTTGGGGTGTTTTTAAAAAAAAAAAAGGATATTAGAATAGGAATATTTTTTATTATTTTGGATAATTTCGTTGTATTTTTTGTAATGGTAGTTTTTTGTATTTTTTGTAATTTTAGGTTTTAGTGTAAGGTAGCTAAGGTTTTATGTCACAGGTAAGTTTGTATTTATTTTAACTAGGTAGTTAGTAAATAGTTAATAACTATTTACTAACTTGTCTACCTTGTTAAAATAAATACAAACTTACCTGTGAAATAAAAATAAAACCTAATCTAGGTGTAGGGGTTAATAGTTTAATTTAGGTTGTTGCGATGTGGGGGGCTGACGGTTTAGGGGTCAATAGGTTTATTTAGTCAATAATTGTAAGTTTAATTTAGCTCTATTTTAATTATGTTAAAGTTAGGGGGTGTTAGGGTTAATGTTTAATAGTTAAATTTAGGTTGTTGCGATGTGGGGGGCTGGCGGTTAAGGGGTTAATAGGTTTATTTAGTTAATAATTGTAAGTTTAATTTAGCTCTATTTTAATTATGTTAAAGTTAGGGGGTGTTAGGGTTAGGGTTACGTAAGGGTTTAATAGTTTAATTTAGTTTGCTGCAATGTGGGGGACTGGCGGTTTAGGGGTTAATAGGTTTATTTAGTGGTAGTGAAGTGGGAGGCCAGAGGTTTATGGGTTAATAGCTTTATTTAGGTGGCAACGATATCGGTAGCGGCAGATTAGCGGTTAATAACTGTAGGCAGGCGTCGGCGATGCCGGGGGCTGCAGATTAGGAGTGTTTAGACTCAGGGTTTATGTTAGGGTGTTAGGTTTAAACTGTATTTTCTTTTTCCTCATAGACATCAATGGGGCTGCGTTACAGATCTTTTCTTTCCGCGATTGCAGGTTTTTTTCTGAACTGCTCTCCCCATTGATGTCTATGGGGAAAGCGTGCACGAGCACGTCAAATCAGCGCTTGTTTTTGGTGCAGTATGGAACTTAAAAACAAATAAAAGAGATTATAAGGGAGGCGCTAAAAAAGCCAAAGGTATCAGCACTTACAGGTAGAATATATATTTATTAAAACATATAAACAGCACATAAAAGGGACGTCTCCCCAAATAAGTAATCTAAAAACTCTATATAAAATTAATAATAAAATTGATACACTGGTGTGACTCTAAAATGGTTATCCTATAACATGCAGGGATCAGACATTAATATTGTATAGTGTGGACCGCTAAGTACAAGTAAATCTATTGCACACTATGGTATAAATTATATAGGTCTCTAAAATGACAAGTAAAACAGTATTAATATATAAAGTCCAGAGAGGATAAATAGAATACCACCAAGCTGCCAATCAAGAATTGAGGTAGAACTGCCGATAAAACTTTATATGTTCCACACTGCCTTAGGAGGAATTGATACCCAGCATAATTCAAAGGTAATACTGTTAGTGTTCTTAGCAATGTACTTTACCCACGATCTCCTGATTGTATGAGGTTCACCTTTCCTGTTCGGTATCCTCCTCGAGTGGAACCGACTGGGATTTTTCGGCGTCTGACGTCACTGGATAAAGTTCCGGTAAAAGAAAGAGGCCAAAACTTTGCGCTTATTTCTGAACTTCACAGGCGCGGTCCTCTCACATCCACCCTGCACTTAGTGCTTGTTGCACGCAAGGGTATATACAGGTGTTGTAGATAGGTGGGCACTGTGGTGAATATTCAGAATTTATTCAAACCACATACCATAACAGAGATTCTCCAAATAGGAAAAGAGTTCCAATTATAACCCGGGTTATGTATAAGGAATCCAATATGTATAGATGATAGCATATAAATGCCAAGGGGTAGGCCTGCCAAGATCTTGATAAAGCCCATAAGAGGGCGAAACGCGTCGCTGTGTTGGCAGGACTACCCCTTGGCATTTATATGCTATCATCTATACATATTGGATTCCTTATACATAACCCGGGTTATAATTGGAACTCTTTTCCTATTTGGAGAATCTCTGTTATGGTATGTGGTTTGAATGAATTCTGAATATTCACCACAGTGCCCACCTATCTACAACACCTGTATATACCCTTGCGTGCAACAAGCACTAAGTGCAGGGTGGATGTGAGAGGACCGCGCCTGTGAAGTTCAGAAATAAGCGCAAAGTTTTGGCCTCTTTCCTTTATCGGAACTTTATCCAGTGACGTCAGACGCCGAAAAATCCCAGTCGGTTCCACTCGAGGAGGATACCGAACAGGAAAGGTGAACCTCATACGATCAGGAGATCGTGGGTAAAGTACATTGCTAAGAACACTAACAGTATTACCTTTGAATTATGCTGGGTATCAATTCCTCCTAAGGCAGTGTGGAACATATAAAGTTTTATCTGCAGTTCTACCTCAATTCTTGATTGGCAGCTTGGTGGTATTCTATTTATCCTCTCTGGACTTTATATATTAATACTGTTTTACTTGTCATTTTAGAGACCTATATAATTTATACCATAGGGTGCAATAGATTTACTTGTACTTAGCGGTCCACACTATACAATATTAATGTCTGATCCCTGCATGTTATAGGATAACCATTCTAGAGTCACACCAGTATATCAATTTTATTATTAATTTTATATAGAGTTTTTAGATTACTTATTTGGGGAGACGTCCCTTTTATGTGCTGTTTATATGTCTTAATAAATATATATTCTACCTGTAAGTGCTGATACCTTTGGCTTTTTTGCGCCTCCCTTATAATCTCTTTTATTTATTTTATCTTTTCTGAGACAATTATAGGGATATTGTCATTTAAGAGGGAGTTTGGTATCTCTTTGCCCTAGCGCACCTTAAACACTTATTTTATTAACATGGAACTTAAAAACCCCATATTGCCCGCACAAGCCTGTTTTTTTTAAAACTTGTAATGGCAGCGCTATAGGGGATTAAATAACGCAACTTTTGTTGCGTTCATTAAATTCCCTGTAGTGCTCAAAACTCGTAATCTAGGCAATAATGTGCCAGATTGCAAGTGGGCACTTTTTTTTTTGCACGCGCGCTACGTGTGCGCTCGTTAAAATAGCATGCGTTGAAAGTAAAAAGTTGGCGCGTGAGCTAAAGACTCAGCTGTCTCACTTCACGACCATGCTAACTTCTCCACATAGACTTCTAAAGGACACTGTGAAAAAAAAACTTGTGTGCTAACCCGACACTGCGCAGTATATACAGAATTTTAATATTAAAATAAAAATATTCTTTTTTCTTTGTGAAAAATAAAGTAATTTAAAGTATTTTTATTAAAGATACATTAAAACACATTAAAAATGAATAAAAATTATATTGCATGTTTAAAGGTATTTGAGTGGGAAGGGCTCAAATGTATGTATGTGTATATATATATATATATATATATATATATATATATATATATATATATATATATATATATATATATACAAAATCAGAAACAGACCTTGCACTCGCTGGATTTTTTAACAAACTTTTTTACTTGGCAAAAATAGTGACGTTTCGGGGACAGTGTATCCCCTTCCTCAGACAGTGAATGCTTCAAACTTAGGTGAATTTATACAAACAAATAAATAACCCCTCCCCCCAATTAGCAAAAAAACCGCCAAAAGTGTTGCTATGGTGACCATATGTCACAAAGTGAACATCGTATATACATTATAATATAAGCAATCAAAGCTATGACAGTGAAGATGATCAAATTAAAAGACCTGTAGTAAAATGAGCATGGTAAACAACTTAACATTTCAAGTACTGGTATTCTTAACAAACCCTAATGTCCGTTATTGTCCGGGGAGCCAGCCAATATTGGAAGCCTTATATGTTGTAGCCTAGGTGGTCAGGCATAAAATACACACTCAAAACCTACCAAAATTGGAAAACAAAGTTCTAATGTAGATCGCCGTGTCCCACGCCATCGCAACACGCCCGCACTAGGTAGAACAGACAAACCCGGAAGTGCATCGGCCGATCACGTGTCTGGCCATGCACCAATCACTCGGGTTGCTGTTGGGGTTGTCATGGCAATGGGTCACAACGATCCAAATAGCAACAAAGAAGCATATCGGACAAATCAGCTACTAAGCATAACATTGTAATAGTACACATCAATAGATACTTGTAATAAGTGCTGCTACAAGTGCTATACCACTGCCGTAAATATAACCAGTAAATCATATATATAGAGCCATCTTGCCGTATTCTGATGGGGGTATAATAATATCATACATTCTCCCTAGAGCGCATCTATATCATAGTGGACGCTGCTACAGGGACTATATCACTAATGTGCATTCACTATCCAATATGCACAGTGTACCATGATGGAGAATATGTACAAATTTATACACGGTAATATCACCCATTAAAGAAGGTGAACTGGGATGGCATGACCAATGAGAGAGTACCAAACGCCCCAAAGAAAAGAACCAAAATAACCCCACCAATACTTAAATACAAGGAAACCGAATAAAAAATGGGAAAATGGGAAAAGAGTGTTAGTGAAAAAAAGAAGGGGAGAAACAGACGAATGAAAATAAACTGTAAAGATAAATAAATATAAAAATAAAAATAAAATTAAAATAAAATAAAATAAAATTAAAATAGAAATAAATATAAAAAAATAAAAGTAAATATAAATATAAATATAAAAAATAATAATAATAATAAAAATAAAAATAAAATAAAATAGAATAAAAAATAATAAATAATAAATAATAATTAATAAATAAATGAAAATAAAATGAGAATAGAGTGTGGACTCTCAAGTAGAAAAAATCTGGATAACATGGACTCCCATGGTAAATAGGCAGATCTCCCTAAGAGCTGGGTCTAATTTACAAGAAACAATGCCAGTCAAACATAGTATTAAGTCCATGTGGTTGCAGGGTATTCAAACGAAAAATCCATTTGGCCTCAACTTGCAGGAGAAGTGTATCCCTATCACCACCCCGCCTTAATGGGGGGACATGATCAATTAAGGTGAATCTCAGATCATGGAGTCCATGGCCTTTCTCCACAAAGTGCCGGGCCACAGGTTGGTCACTAGAGCCCTTCTTAAGGGCCGTTCTGATGGATGATCTGTGGTTAGCGAACCTGGTCCGGGCATCGTCAGTTGTTTTTCCCACATAGAACCGCCCACAGCTGCAGTTTAATAGATATACCACATGAGAGGTGGTGCACGTTAGCACATGCCTAATCTTGAACCTCTGATTGCGATGGGGATGTCCAAACGTTGGTCCTGGAATCATGGCATTACAGGTGGTACATCCCACACACCTATAGCATCCTGGTTTCTTTCTCTGTGTCAGCCATGTCTCAGGGTTATAGCAATGTGTGGGGTCCGTGAGCATCAACAGATCTTTTAAATTTTTGTCACATTTATAACCCACTCTCGGAGGTTGCCACTTGTTAAATGGAAGAGAGGGGTCACCTTGTACGATGTGCCAGTGTTCTCTTAGTGTTATGCCTAAGGCTCTAGTCGAAGAACTGTATACCGTAGTAAAGGTCATCCGCTGATCGTCTTTAGGATCGGTTCGGGTAGACATAGTGGTATCGCTTTCCACTCCCATTCTACTTTGTTTAACAAGGTGCGGATTATATCCTCGTTGTACAAATCGTTGCTGCATCTCATCCAGTTGTTGGTGTCTTCTGGTCTCATCACTATTATTTCTTGCGGCCCGCTGTAGTTGGGCTTTCGGAATAGCCCTGAGAAGTGCAGTCGGATGGTTACTTGTGGCGTGTAGAATAGAGTTCCTGTCCGTGGGTTTCCTAAACAACGAGGTACCCAAATAACCACTCTCTGTTTTAAAGATGTTTAGGTCCAGGAACTCAATGTTTTCCAAATCATGTTTGAGTTTGAGTTTCACTGGATGATTGAGTGAATTCAATTCTTCAAACCATCTTTCCAACTCTGTAGCTGTACCCCTCCAAATGATTAACAGGTCGTCAATATACCGTTTGTAATATATCATTCCTGGATTCTGGTATATCTTCATCACATGTAGTTCGTAATGCTCCATGTATAGATTGGCCAATGAGGGGGCCACGTTTGATCCCATGGCCGTACCTGATATTTGCTGGTGGTACTTTCCCTCGAACCTGAAATAATTGAGACGTAGGATCAGGTCTAACAGATTTATCAGGAAGTCTCTAGGTGGACCAATATAGGGATATTTGTCCAAAGCATCAGCCACATACTGTTTCCCAGTCTCATGTGGGATGATTGTGTATAAGATATTTACATCTGCTGTGGCCAAGATGTATGGTTCATCGAACTTGATAGTTTTCAGTTCTGCAATCAGCTGTGACGAATCCCTAAGGTATGACCTCATATTTCTCACAAGGGGCTGAAGAAAATGGTCCACATATATAGCCAACCTAGAGGTGATGGAATTCCTGGCAGAGACAATTGGCCTCCCGGGAGGCTTCTCCAAAACCTTGTGGATTTTGGGAAGTGTGTACAGTATGGGACAGACTGGATATTTAATCCTTAAGAAACCAGCAATGTCTTCATCGATCCACCCTTCATTCAATCCTTCTTGGACCGCCTGCTGTATCAGAATTTGGAAATTGTTAGTCGGATCCCTTTGAAGTGGCTGGTATGTCGTAATGTCACTGAGTTGCTGTTTGATTTCATCACTATAGTATTTGTAATTTAATACAACCACCGCACCGCCCTTATCCGCGGTGCGGATCACAATGTCAGGGTCCCTAGATAACGTTGTGATAGCAGCCTTTTCTTCTGGACTCAGATTAGTATGAAATTTATTGGACTCATATCTTCTCAGATCTTGAGAGACCAATCTCATGTATGTTTTGATGCTTGCGTTGTTACTTGAGGGGTCAAACGAGCTTTTGTTCTTAAATTTGTGTATGTCACCATCCGCGGACTGGACATTGAAGAATTCTTTTAGTCGCAGAGACCGCTGGAATTTCTGGCAATCGATATAATTGGTGAACTCATCACTCTTAGCAGAGGGTACAAAGCTCAAGCCTCTGTTTAGCACCCTTCTCTCTACCGTGGTTAAAACTCTGTCACTAATGTTAACCACTAGGTCCTCAACAGGACCAGTGGTTGTTATTTTCTGGTCGGGAGTGGCGGTTTTCTCTCTCCAGCCCCCCCTCCGTATGTGTGGCCTCTTCCTCGTCCTCTCTGGCCGGCTCTGGTAGTGACCCCCTGAAAAACCTGTTGCCCGGAGGGTTGGCCCCCACTTGTTCTATCTTGGGTCAATGGTGCTTCTGTATCAGATCCAGAGCTGCTGTCTACAGTTTGGAGAGATTGTTTTGTGTGGAATCTTTGTCTCCTACGCCGCGGGGGGAATGGTCTTCTGTTCTCGCCACTGTTTAACCATCGATAAACCGTTTTATCCTTATGGTCTTCAATTACTGTCTGCAACTTTCTGTTCTTGAATTGCACAAGGGTCTCTTTGTATTCTTTAATCTGGGAAGACAATTTGTCAAGCCACTGTTCAGATGAGTCCTCGGTCAGTACTGCAATCTTATCTCTTTCCCATTCCTGTATTTCCACTTTAACTCTTTCAAGTTGATTTCTCACCTCTTCTGTGACCAAGAGGATAAGATCCAAGGAACATTTATTAAGTATTGCGCACCAGCGCTTGCAAAACTCAGGGTTGTTGCGTCCAATAGTAGGTTGATTACGTATCCTGAAGCCCCTAGGAATCATGAGCTTCCTATAATACTCTGAGAGATAGACCCCATGTAGTCGTAAATCAACTTCCTTCTTTTTCAATTTCACCAAAGCCAAATAGATGGCTTGTGCCGTGTTGCCACCGGTAGTCTCCTCTTCAGGGTTAAAGAGAATTCTGGCTGCGTCATCCACCGTAAAGGTTAGGGTCTGTGTGCTTTCTACATCAGGTTCCATTGTCAATTGCCACAGGTCAGGTGTAGTGTGAAGTGTTGGTGGTGAATAGACAAATGTCTAATTGGAGAGAGGTTTCTATCATGTGGGTGCAACAACAAATTGATATCCGTTTAGCAAAGATGTGCACTCTCACTTATATGCAACAACCAGGGTGCTAGTGAAATTAGATACAAAATCAGAAACAGACCTTGCACTCGCTGGATTTTTTAACAAACTTTTTTACTTGGCAAAAATAGTGACGTTTCGGGGACAGTGTATCCCCTTCCTCAGACAGTGAATGCTTCAAACAAATCTGAGTCCAGAAGAAAAGGCTGCTATCACAACGTTATCTAGGGACCCTGACATTGTGATCCGCACCGCGGATAAGGGCGGTGCGGTGGTTGTATTAAATTACAAATACTATAGTGATGAAATCAAACAGCAACTCAGTGACATTACGACATACCAGCCACTTCAAAGGGATCCGACTAACAATTTCCAAATTCTGATACAGCAGGCGGTCCAAGAAGGATTGAATGAAGGGTGGATCGATGAAGACATTGCTGGTTTCTTAAGGATTAAATATCCAGTCTGTCCCATACTGTACACACTTCCCAAAATCCACAAGGTTTTGGAGAAGCCTCCCGGGAGGCCAATTGTCTCTGCCAGGAATTCCATCACCTCTAGGTTGGCTATATATGTGGACCATTTTCTTCAGCCCCTTGTGAGAAATATGAGGTCATACCTTAGGGATTCGTCACAGCTGATTGCAGAACTGAAAACTATCAAGTTCGATGAACCATACATCTTGGCCACAGCAGATGTAAATAGCTTATACACAATCATCCCACATGAGACTGGGAAACAGTATGTGGCTGATGCTTTGGACAAATATCCCTATATTGGTCCACCTAGAGACTTCCTGATAAATCTGTTAGACCTGAGCCTACGTCTCAATTATTTCAGGTTCGAGGGAAAGTACCACCAGCAAATATCAGGTACGGCCATGGGATCAAACGTGGCCCCCTCATTGGCCAATCTATACATGGAGCATTACGAACTACATGTGATGAAGATATACCAGAATCCAGGAATGATATATTACAAACGGTATATTGACGACCTGTTAATCATTTGGAGGGGTACAGCTACAGAGTTGGAAAGATGGTTTGAAGAATTGAATTCACTCAATCATCCAGTGAAACTCAAACTCAAACATGATTTGGAAAACATTGAGTTCCTGGACCTAAACATCTTTAAAACAGAGAGTGGTTATTTGGGTACCTCGTTGTTTAGGAAACCCACGGACAGGAACTCTATTCTACACGCCACAAGTAACCATCCGACTGCACTTCTCAGGGCTATTCCGAAAGCCCAACTACAGCGGGCCGCAAGAAATAATAGTGATGAGACCAGAAGACACCAACAACTGGATGAGATGCAGCAACGATTTGTACAACGAGGATATAATCCGCACCTTGTTAAACAAAGTAGAATGGGAGTGGAAAGCGATACCACTATGTCTACCCGAACCGATCCTAAAGACGATCAGCGGATGACCTTTACTACGGTATACAGTCCTTCGACTAGAGCCTTAGGCATAACACTAAGAGAACACTGGCACATCGTACAAGGTGACCCCTCTCTTCCATTTAACAAGTGGCAACCTCCGAGAGTGGGTTATAAACGTGACAAAAATTTAAAAGATCTGTTGATGCTCACGGACCCCACACATTGCTATAACCCTGAGACATGGCTGACACAGAGAAAGAAACCAGGATGCTATAGGTGTGTGGGATGTACCACCTGTAATGCCATGATTCCAGGACCAACGTTTGGACATCCCCATCGCAATCAGAGGTTCAAGATTAGGCATGTGCTAACGTGCACCACCTCTCATGTGGTATATCTATTAAACTGCAGCTGTGGGCGGTTCTATGTGGGAAAAACAACTGACTATGCCCGGACCAGGTTCGCTAACCACAGATCATCCATCAGAACGGCCCTTAAGAAGGGCTCTAGTGACCAACCTGTGGCCCGGCACTTTGTGGAGAAAGGCCATGGACTCCATGATCTGAGATTCACCTTAATTGATCATGTCCCCCCATTAAGGCGGGGTGGTGATAGGGATACACTTCTCCTGCAAGTTGAGGCCAAATGGATTTTTCGTTTGAATACCCTGCAACCACATGGACTTAATACTATGTTTGACTGGCATTGTTTCTTGTAAATTAGACCCAGCTCTTAGGGAGATCTGCCTATTTACCATGTGAGTCCATGTTATCCAGATTTTTTCTACTTGAGAGTCCACACTCTATTCTCATTTTATTTTCATTTATTTATTAATTATTATTTATTATTTATTATTTTTTATTCTATTTTATTTTATTTTTATTTTTATTATTATTATTATTTTTTATATTTATATTTACTTTTATTTTTTTATATTTATTTCTATTTTAATTTTATTTTATTTTATTTTAATTTTATTTTTATTTTTATATTTATTTATCTTTACAGTTTATTTTCATTCGTCTGTTTCTCCCCTTCTTTTTTTCACTAACACTCTTTTCCCATTTTCCCATTTTTTATTCGGTTTCCTTGTATTTAAGTATTGGTGGGGTTATTTTGGTTCTTTTCTTTGGGGCGTTTGGTACTCTCTCATTGGTCATGCCATCCCAGTTCACCTTCTTTAATGGGTGATATTACCGTGTATAAATTTGTACATATTCTCCATCATGGTACACTGTGCATATTGGATAGTGAATGCACATTAGTGATATAGTCCCTGTAGCAGCGTCCACTATGATATAGATGCGCTCTAGGGAGAATGTATGATATTATTATACCCCCATCAGAATACGGCAAGATGGCTCTATATATATGATTTACTGGTTATATTTACTGCAGCGGTATAGCACCTGTAGCAGCACTTATTACAAGTATCTATTGATGTGTACTATTACAATGTTATGCTTAGTAGCTGATTTGTCCGATATGCTTCTTTGTTGCTATTTGGATCGTTGTGACCCATTGCCATGACAACCCCAACAGCAACCCGAGTGATTGGTGCATGGCCAGACACGTGATCGGCCGATGCACTTCCGGGTTTGTCTGTTCTACCTAGTGCGGGCGTGTTGCGATGGCGTGGGACACGGCGATCTACATTAGAACTTTGTTTTCCAATTTTGGTAGGTTTTGAGTGTGTATTTTATGCCTGACCACCTAGGCTACAACATATAAGGCTTCCAATATTGGCTGGCTCCCCGGACAATAACGGACATTAGGGATTTGTTAAGAATACCAGTACTTGAAATGTTAAGTTGTTTACCATGCTCATTTTACTACAGGTCTTTTAATTTGATCATCTTCACTGTCATAGCTTTGATTGCTTATATTATAATGTATATACGATGTTCACTTTGTGACATATGGTCACCATAGCAACACTTTTGGCGGTTTTTTTTGCTAATTGGGGGGAGGGGTTATTTATTTGTTTGTATAAATTCACCTAAGTTTGAAGCATTCACTGTCTGAGGAAGGGGATACACTGTCCCCGAAACGTCACTATTTTTGCCAAGTAAAAAAGTTTGTTAAAAAATCCAGCGAGTGCAAGGTCTGTTTCTGATTTTGTATCTAATTTCACTAGCACCCTGGTTGTTGCATATAAGTGAGAGTGCACATCTTTGCTAAACGTATATATATATATATATATATGTATATAAAGATACAAAGTCTCTGTGAAAGCGCCAATTTCCTCCTCTCACCTCAGTCCTCAGCGTGCTCCGCTACAACCTCTGACCTCATCAACCATGGCACAATGGAGAGTGAGTACAAACGGTCGGTGCAAATGCAGCATTCACAGGTATTTGCTGGATACCAAAGTTGCATATAGGAAAATAAGTGAAAAAGCGCAAAATACACCTTCAGACCGCAGTAGAGTAGAAATAACACATTTATTGATCCAAGTTAAAAACAGAGAAACCGTAGCACGGTAGATAAAAATACAAAATCACAACAGTGTGAACAGGAACGTTGCATACATGTTTCGTGCCTGCGCACTTGATCACTGCATAGGTAATTACCTGTGCACACCTGCTATTTAAAGGGGCAAACTCCCCTGTATTTTAAAGAAACAGTATCTGAAATATATTGGTGAACTTTATTTATTACAATGTAGTTTTAATCTTAGTAGCTAAAGAACATTTAATTAAATACATTTTAATTAGATAATATTATATCTTGTGTATATCTAAAATAGAATGCTTTAGCAATTTGAACCTCCTAGGAGAAAGATAGATAAATAAAGAAAAAATGTAAAAAAGATGTAGGAAAATTCCATTGTTACATGGACAGTTAAACTAATGGAAATTAGCTATATCTTAGAAAAGACAGATTTGGTAGAGGACAAATGTTGATTTATGTAAAAGTGTCTAGATCTCTTCTAATATTTAGGCCATGTGGAATGGTAGTTTTAAGAACAAACATCCAATATATTTCTCTTTTGTTTAGTTTATTCTCTCTGCTGCCTCCAATACTACAGATCAAGAGCATAACATAAAATACTATATCAACTGCTCTACTACACATATAGTATATCTATTAACTTGCCAACAGTGTGGCAAACAGTATACAGGAAAAACTAAACGTTCACTGAAGGACAGATTTTTACTTATTTATTTGAGGTCATTGGAGGATGCAGACTCTGACACCCCAGTAGCCAGACACTGTAGGGAATGTCACAACTCAGACATTTCTAAACTTACTATACAAGGTATAGATCACTGTCGCGATCGCTGCTGCTGATCGCTTCCTCTGGCTCAGCGCGGTAGCACTTTCATTGGTTGCTTAGCAACCCTGTTCCTGTCGGCCTTCAGATGACGTCAGGAGGCCTTCTTATTCCGACTTCTCCTCTCATCGGTGCCTGTTTGTTTTACTCGTGGGCTCTGTAAGTACAAATTTATCTTTGGATTTTCTGAATCTGTGCCTGCTTATCCTGAACCCTTATCCCTACCTGCCTGATATCGTTGCTGGACTCTGCTTACCTGACTACTCTATTGGTTAACCCCTACCTGCCTGATAAAACGTTGCTGGACACTGCTTACCTGACTACTCTATTGGTTAACCCCTACCTGCCTGATAAAACGTTGCTGGACACTGCTTACCTGACTACTCTATTGGTTAACCCCTACCTGCCTGATAACACGTTGCTGGACATTGCTTACCTGACTACTCTATTGGTTAACCCATACCTGCCTGATAATACGTTGCTGGACATTGCTTACCTTACTACTCTATTGGTTAACCCCTATCTGCCTGATTACACGTTGCTGGACATTGCTTGCCTGACTATTCTATTGGTTAACCCTTACCTGCCTGATTACACATTGCTGGACATTGCTTGCCTGATTACTCTATTGGTTAACCCCTTCTACACGAAGTTTCTTCTCCTGACCCTGCTGTGTCATCTTCCAGTCTATTACTGTGAGTATATCAAACTACAGCTGTCGCAGGGTCAGGTCCTGGTATATACTCACTGTGCTAGGGTGTTATTTGCCTCATTCTAGCATTTGGGTCTAACTCTGGACTTTACCTATCCTGACATCACAAACAGGCCATATAATGGACCCTGGTGAGTTATCCAGAGCTGTGGCTCTACAGGGACAGCTTCTTGGAACCCACTCTGCACACCTGCAATCCCTGGATTCTAAATTTGATCAAATAACTGCTCTTTTGCATAACCTTTCTCCTCCTTCTCGGCAACGCCTGTTGTTCCTGCGGCCAGCTCTAACCCTGCGTTTAATCCACCACAACCTGTAGAACAATTTATTCCTAGAATTCCACTACCGGATAAATATGACGGCAATCCTGAAGACTGTCGAGGATTTCTTAATCAGTGCCGCCTTCACTTCAGAAATAATCCTCAGATGTTTGTTTCCTCTTCCTGCAAGATCACCTTTTTAATTTCTCTTATGAAGGGTAAAGCCCTGGCTTGGGTTTCTCCACTGTTGGAAAAAGATGATCCTTTGCTCCAGGATATTGATACTTTTGTATCTATATTTTCTTCTGTGTTTGATAAACCTGGTAGATCAGCGGCAGCTGAAGCAGGACTTTTAGATTTAAGACAAGGATCTCTTTCTGTAGCACAATACGCTATAGAATTCCGGACTTTAGCTGCTGAAACTATGTGGAATCAATAAGGTCTTTGTGATCGTTTGAAAGACGAACTGGTTTATAGGGATCTTCCCGATTCTCTTGAAGATCTTATCAACCTATGTATTAAGCTTGATGCCCGCTACTCTGAGCGTCTCCATGAACGTGACCGTAACAGAAGATCCTTTATCAGACCTTCCTATCGTCCTATGCCTCATTCTCCAAAACTTCCTATTCCAAATGCTTCTATCTCTGAGTCAAGTGAACCCATGGAGGTTGGTGCTATTCAATTATACGAAGCTGAACGTCTCAGGAGGCGTAATCTGGGACTATGTCTTTACTGCGGTATTAAGGGGCATATTTTAAAAGATTGTCCAACTCGTCCAGTAAAAGCCAGGGTTTAACTCCAGGAAGAGGGGCTGAGTTAAGCCAAAGTTCTTTTTCTTCCCTCAATCCCAAGCTGTTTGTTCCGGTTACTATCTGCTTTGGCAACACCAAATTTCAGGCTCAAGCACTCATCGACTCTGGAGCTGCAGGAATATTTATGGATTCAGAGTTTGTCAATGCTTTTCATATTCCTTTGCTTTCCAAGAGCCAATTAATTAAAGTCACTACTGTCAGTGGTCAACCCTTAGGTTCTGGTTTCATTCAACATTCTACCATCCCTCTACTCATGTCTGTAGGAGTACTTCATTCCGAAACCATTTGTTTTGACATCATCTCTTCCCCACAGTTTCCTCTCATTTTGGGACTTCCATGGCTTCAACTACATGATCCAGTTTTTTCCTGGTCTAAAGGAGAGCTTGTTGCTTGGGGATCTTCTTATTTCACACAGTGTCTACGGAATGCTCCCAAGACTTCTAGTACTGTTGTGGCAGTTTTGGACGTTCCTGATTCTTTGCCTGAACAATATCACTCTTTTTGTGATGTCTTTTCCAAAAAAGATGCTGAAGTATTACCCCCTCACCGCACCTTTGATTGTCCCATTGACTTATTACCAGGAGCACCTCTACCGAAGGGTAAAACTTACCCACTTTCTCGTCAAGAAAATGTTTCACTTGAGGAATACATCAAGGATAATTTGGCTCAAGGTTTTATCCGCCCTTCTTCTTCTCCAGTAGGGGCAGGTTTCTTCTTTGTGGAAAAGAAAGATGGAGGTCTTCGTCCTTGCATTGATTATCGGGCTCTTAATCAAATTACAATCAAGAATTCTTATCCACTTCCTCTCATTCCCGAATTATTTGATCGTCTCCAGGGTGCTTCCATCTTTACCAAAATGGATCTTCGTGGGGCATATAATCTGGTCAGAATCCGTAAAGGGGACGAGTGGAAAACTGCCTTCAACACTAGGTTTGGACACTACGAATATTTAGTTATGCCTTTTGGGTTATGCAATGCCCCTGCAGTTTTCCAGCATTTCATTAATGAAATATTCAGAGACTATCTTAATCAATTCGTTATTATCTATCTTGATGATATTCTGATTTATTCCCGGACTGTACAGGATCACATTCATCATGTTACATTAGTACTCCAGAGATTACGTGATAATTCTCTCTTTGCCAAGCTTGAAAAGTGTTCTTTCCATCAAGAATCTATTCCTTTCTTGGGTTACATTATTTCTCCTTCTGGATTCAAGATGGATTCTGACAAACTGTCGGCTATCCTAGACTGGCCTAGACCTACTTCCTTGAAATCTCTTCAAAGGTTCCTGGGATTTGCCAATTACTATCGTAAGTTCATAAAGGACTTTGCTATCATCACGGCACCCCTTACTGCTCTTACTAGAAAGGGTCAGGATTGCAAGCATTGCTCTGATCTAGCTTTACAGGCATTCGAATCTCTAAAGTCTGCATTTACTTTGGCTCCCATTCTTTGCCATCCTGATCCTACTCTTCAATTCATTCTTGAAGTGGATGCTTCTCTGATTGCTGCTGGGGCAGTACTATCTCAACGAAATCCTATTTCTAGCAAGATTCTTCCTGTGGGATTTTTCTCCAAGAAGTTCAATACTTCCGAACTGAATTATGATGTTGGAAACAAAGAACTGTTAGCTATTAAAATGGCTTTGGAAGAATGGAGACATCTGCTTGAAGGCACTGTTCAACCATTTCTTATACTCACAGACCATAAAAATCTTCTGTATCTTCATACTGCCAAACGCCTCAACTCACGTCAAGCCCGATGGGCTCTGTTCTTCTCCAGATTTAATTTTGTCCTCTCTTATATTCCTGGCTCTAAGAATACAAAAGCAGATGCTTTATCTAGACAATTTCTGGCTTCTGATTCTACATTTCTGGATTCTGAACCCATTCTTCGCCCTGCTAAAGTTCTGGCTCAGTTATCTTCGTTTCCTTTACAAGCGTTACAATCTGCTCAAACTTCTGTTCCTTCTTCTTATAACATACCTCCTGGGATCTTATTTGTACCTACTGAATTCCGCCTAAAATCCTTCATTGGGCACATGATAATGTTCTGTCTGGACATCCAGGAGTACGTAATACTATGTGGAGACTCAAACAACATGTCTGGTGGCCTTCCATGGGCAAAGATGTCAAGGATTATGTTGCAGCTTGTAATTCCTGTACCTCCAACAAACAATCTTCATCATTACCTCTTGGGCTCTTACAACCTCTGCCTGTTCCGTACTATCCTTGGTCTCATGTTTCCATGGACTTTATTACAGATCTTCCTAATTCTGCCGGAAACAAGACCATATGGGTTGTGGTAGACAGGTTTTCCAAAGCAGCTCACTTTGTTCCTTTAACTGGATTACCATCGGCCCAGAAACTCGCTGATTTGTTTATTCTCCATATCACCAGATTACATGGTTTTCCTTTGGACATCGTTTCTGATCGAGGAGTTCAATTTGTCTCAAGATTTTGGAAATCTCTGTGCAAACAGTTGGAGTTACCATATCTCTTTCTACTGCACATCATCCTCAGTCCAACGGTCAAACTGAGCGGGTAAATCAATCTCTTGAATCCTATCTCAGGCACTATGTTAATCATCAGCACTCCAATTGGTCTCAACTTCTTCCTTTAGCAGAACTTGCTTACAATTCCCGCTTCAACTCTTCTTTACAGACTTCTCCTTTCAAGGCAGCCTATGGATTCGAACCTAGAACTTTTCCTATGTCTTCGGGAGGTTCTGGAGTTCCTGGAGCAGATCGTACAGTGAGAAGTCTTTGTAAACACTGGAAGAAGATTCGGGAAATCCTTCTTCTCTCTACTTACAAGTACAAACGATTTGCTGATCGCAGACGCCGGAAGGCGCCCTCTTTTCGGGCTGGAGACAAGGTTTGGATTTCCACCAGATTCATCCGACTCAAACAACCCTGTGCTAAACTGGGTCCCAAATACATCGGACCATTCAGGATTGTTTCCAAGGTATGTTCTACTGCCTACAGGGTGGCTTTACCAGACAACTTGAAGATTCACCCTGTCTTTCACGTATCTCTCCTTAAACCAGCAGTCTCTAACCGGTTTTCCACCAAAAGTAGAGTTCCCTCTCCTTTCCTTGTGGATGGTACTTCAGAATTTGAGATCAGTCAAATTCTTGATTCCAGATTACGGGGTAACCGTCTGTACTATTTGGTCCATTGGAAGGGATATCCCATCACTGAACGTTCTTGGGAACCTGCTTCTCATGTCCGTGCCTCTGCTTTGATCAAACAATTCCACGCCCAGAATCCTTCAAAGCCTGTTCGTGTTTCCAGGAGGGGTCCTTGAGGTGGGGGCACTGTCGCGATCGCTGCTGCTGATCGCTTCCTCTGGCTCAGCGCGGTAGCGCTTTCATTGGTTGCTTAGCAACCCTGTTCCTGTCGGCCTTCCGATGACGTCAGGAGGCCTTCTTATTCCGGCGTCTCCTCTCATCGGTGCCTGTTTGTTTTACTTGTGGGCTCTGTGAGTACAAATTTATCTTTGGATTTTCTGAATCTGTGCCTGCTTATCCTGAACCCTTATCCCTACCTGCCTGATATCATTGCTGGACTCTGCTTACCTGACTACTCTATTGGTTAACCCCTACCTGCCTGATAAAACGTTGCTGGACACTGCTTACCCGACTACTCTATTGGTTAACCCCTACCTGCCTGATAACACGTTGCTGGACATTGCTTACCTGACTACTCTATTGGTTAACCCATACCTGCCTGATAATACGTTGCTGGACATTGCTTACCTGACTACTCTATTGGTTAACCCCTATCTGCCTGATTAAACGTTGCTGGACATTGCTTGCCTGACTATTCTATTGGTTAACCCTTACCTGCCTGATTACACGTTGCTGGACATTGCTTGCCTGATTACTCTATTGGTTAACCCCTTCTACACAAAGTTTCTTCTCCTGACCCTGCTGTGTCATCTTCCAGTCTATTACTGTGAGAATATCAAACTACAGCTGTCGCAGGGTCAGGTCCTGGTATATACTCACTGTGCTAGGGTGTTATTTGCCTCATTCTAGCATTTGGGTCTAACTTTGGACTTTATCTATCCTGACAATCATGTTCCAGTTTGGAAAAGAGGAGGCAGCAGAGAGAATAAACTAAACAAAAGAGAAATATATTGGATGTTTGTTCTTAAAACTACCATTCCACATGGCCTAAATATTAGAAGAGATCTAGACACTTTTACATAAATCAACATTTGTCCTCTACCAAATCTGTCTTTTCTAAGATATAGCTAACAATTTCCATTAGTTTAACTTTCCATGTAACAATGGAATTTTCCTACATCTTTTTTACATTTTTTCTTTATTTATCTTTCTCCTAGGCGGTTCAAATTGCTAAAGCATTCTATTTTAGATATACACAAGATATAATATTATCTAATTAAAATGTATTTAATTAAATGTTCTTTAGCTACTAAGATTAAAACTACATTGTAATAAATAAAGTTCACCAATATATTTCAGATACTGTTTCTTTAATATACAGGGGAGTTTGCCCCTTTAAATAGCAGGTGTGCACAGGTAATTACCTATGCAGTGATCAAGTGCGCAGGCACGAAAGATGTATGCAACGTTCGTGTTCACACTGTTGTGATTTTGTATTTTTATCTACCATGCTACGGTTTCTCTGTTTTTAACTTGGATCAATAAATTTGTTATTTTTACTCTACTGCGGTCTGAAGGTGTATTTTGCATTTTTTTTCATTTATTTTCCTATATATATATATATATATAATCCAATAGAAAAGGATAACTATAATTTAAATTTAAAAAAGTTCTTGCTAATGGTTGATTCAAATCTACGAATAGGGATTAACTGTTTTAAAATCAGCCAATGAGAATTAATTGGTACCTCATAAATTGGGTTCCGCGCTTCCAGGATTTCAGTGTGCGGCAGCGACCGCACAAAGAGTAGGGATCCCCAAAGAGACCCAGCGATACTGCTTATAGCAACCCGCGCTATCATTATCGTGCCACTTATAATCTGGCCCAATATGTTTTAAGCTTATTTTTTTCTGTGCGGTTCCGTACAGATATTCTAGAGAATCTACAGATTTCTCTTATTACATGATTTGTCTGTCTTCATTTTATCTACTTGAAGTAACTGTTGCTTTCAGGTTATTTAGCCTTTCAATGGTTTCTAAATTTTGAGAAACCAATATTCTAGGTAAACAGCTTGGGAATAGCTGTTGTCTAACATGATGTTTTAATATATATTGCCATATGCGTTTTCTATTTTTTTTTTTTTTTTTTTTAACTACATCTCAATCTTTTCCTAAGACTCTCAAATATCTCTTGATTTAACTTCATTTTTCTACTGCACTTTTATTTTCCTTGGCTATAGAAGGAATGTATTTATTATTATTATTAGCAAATTGTTGCCCCTGTTATTAAACAACCTTTCAATTGTTTTACTCAGCTTTAATTTCTATTTTTTTTATATTTTTATTTACGTTTTAATTTGTGAAACTGGAATGTATTTTCTCATGATTGCTAATTATATATGGTCCATACAAATGGAATATATTTATATTTAAGTAGCACATCTTATCTTAATTAAAATTATTTATTAACTGTTTGTTGATTTAAATATTCACATTAAAGGGACACAAAACCCTTTAATAATTCAGATAGAACAATTTTCCAAATTACTTCTATTATTCAATTTGCTTTGTTCTCCTTTGTTGAAAATCATATCTAGTTTCATGAGCTGGGAGCTAGCTGCTGAATGGTGGCTGGACATGTATGCCTCTTATCATTGGCTTATAGTATTGTTCAGCTAGCTCACAGTAGTGCATTGTTGCTCTTTTAATAAAGGATACCAAGAGAATGAAGCACAATTGATAATATAAGTAAATAGGACAGTTGTTTAAAATTGTATGCTCTATTTGAATCATGAAAGAAACATTTTGGGTTTCATGTCTCTTTAAGAATTATGAACATGTAAAATGGAGAGCTTTAATTAGGACAATGCAATAAGGATTTCTTCTGTTTGCTTATAATAAATAGTTAAGTCTTTCAGTTTACACAACATACACTGACAGACAGTCAGGCATACAAACTCACATTGAAATGAAACACCGAAAAACAGTCAGGACAGGTAATATCTAAAATATACATACAGTATATACAGACCTAGGGGTAGATTTACCAAAGGTCGAGCGGACATGATTCACTGCAGCGCATTATGTCCGCTGGACCTCACTATATGCTGACAGCATACGCTGTCGGCATTTAACATTGCACAAGTATTTATGCTGAAATAGTGCAGCCACAGATACGAAGACCAGTAATGCCACACTGGAAACAAGGTACAGCAGAATCGCTGGATGTCCCTGTATCAGCGTCCGGAATTACCGGAAGTACGTCCCCTCTTGGAGACGTACTTCCGGCTTCTGATTGGCTGTTGCCTACACGGGACTCTGGTGCTGGTAGTTCCGGACGCTGATACATGGACATCCAGTGGTTCTGCTGTACGTTGTTTCCAGTGTGGCGTTACTGGCCTTCCAAAACACTTGTATCTGTGGCTGCACTATCTAGTGGGAATGCCGGAGGGGGATCCTGAGTACATTTATGCTTATTAATTAGTAAGTAAGCATGTGCTATTGTGAACTTTTTTACAAATAAATTACCTGAAATGGAATTGAGCTTTCTCTTTTTACTAGAATCTTGCTTTCATCCTTGGTTGGACTAACGAATACCAAACATAAAGGAGCTGCATCTAGATTCATTGTTATGCTCTCTCAATAATGGACTAAGTATTGAGTTTTTATTGATTTTTTTCTCTGTTTTATTAATTGTATTTAGCATGAATAACTAAAATCTGTATTGTATTTGTCTAGGTATTTATATTTGCTTCGCGTAATTACCTAGGACTCCAATTGTGTGTATTTAGAAGCTTTTTTTCCATCGCTCACCTGTTTTAATTTTAGTGTGGTTCATTACTGGTGAAATGCTTGTGCAATGCTGCCCTCTGCTCACTCGCGGCCAATCGGATGCTAGCAGTTGCTGTCAATCATTCCTATCAATTTCAGTAGGTGGTGGAGAAGTTAAAGAGCAGCGGTGGTAACACTGAACCCAATTTTTTTTATTTTGTGATTCAGATAGAACATGCAATTTTAAGCAACTTTCTAATTTACTCCTATTATCAAATTTTCTTCATTCTCTAGGTATCTTTATTTGAAATGCAAGAATGTAAGTATAGATGCCGGCCCATTTTTAGTGAACAACCTGGGTTGTCCTTGCTGATCCAGAGTTCTGAACCAAAAAAGCTTAGATGCCTTATTTTTCAAATAAACATAGAAAGAAAACGAAGAAAAATTGATGATAGGAGTAAATTAGAAAGTTGCTTAAAATGGCATGCTCTATCTGAATCACGAAATAAAAAATTTGGGTTCAGTATCCCTGTTTAATAAATCAACCCCATAATCATGTCAGCACAGAGCTAGCCATGACACATAAATCCATGGTTTGCCGTTTTATATGCACATATAGACAATTAAATGCATCTACTGTTTTTGGGGGGTTTTAAAGTAGTTTTTTAAGGTGTTGATTATATCCTACAGAATTTTTTTTTATACTTTGTGTTTTATACTTACGCTGCATCCAGGTGGATTCTTTCCCCACCCTGCCATCCAGGTGGATTCCAAAAATGGCCATTTTTTTAATAAACCTGGATGCAGCTTACGCTGCATCAAGGTGGATTATTTCACCACCCTGCCATCCAGGTGGATTCCAAAAATGGCAGGGTGGTGAAAGGAGCTGCATCCAGGTGGATTCTTTCACCACCTTGCCATCCAGGTGGATTCTTTCACCACCCCTTTTGCTCTCTCTCCCCCCTTTCTTTTGCTCTCTCTTCCCCCTCTCTTTTGCTCTCTCCCCCTCTTTTGCTCTCTCTCCCCCCTCTCTTTTGCTCTCTCTCCCCCCTCTATTTTGCCCTCTCTCCCCCTCTCTTTTGCCCTCTCTCCCCCTCTCTTTTGCCCTCTCTCCCCCCTCTCTTTGCTCTCTCTCCCCCCTCTCTTATGCTCTCTCTCTCCCCCTCTCTTTAGCTCTCTCTCTCCCCCCTCTCTTTTGCTCTCTCTCTCCCCTTTCTTTTGCTCTCTCCCCCTCTCTTTTGCTCTCTCTCTCTCTCCCCTCTGTTTTGCTCTCTCTCACCCTCCATTTTCTCTTTCTCCCCCCTCTCTCTTCCTCCTCTCTTTTGCCTTCTCTCTCCCCCTCTCTTTTGCTCTCTCCCCCCTCTCTTTTGTTCTCTCTCCCCTCTCTTTTGCTCTCCCTCTCTCCTCTCATTTTCTCTCTCTCTCCCGTCTCATTTGCTCTTTTTCTCCCCTCTCATTTGCTCTCTCTCTCCCCTTTCATTTGCTCTCTCTCTCCCCTCTCATTTGCTCTCTCCCCTCTCATTTGCTCTTTCTCTCCCCTCTCATTTGCTCTTTCTCTCCCCTCTCATTTGCTCTCTCTCTCCCCTCTCTTTTGCTCTCTCTCTCCCCTCTCTCTTTTGCTCTCTCTCTCCCCCTCTCTCTTTTGCTCTCTCTCTCCCCCTCTCATTTGTTCTCTCTCTACCCCTCTCATTTGTTCTCTCTCCCCCTCTCTATTGCTCTCTCTCCCCCCTCTCTTTTGCTCTCTCTCCCCCCTCTCTTTTGCTCTCTCTCCCCCCCTCTCTTTTGGTCTCTCCCCCCTCTCTTTTGCTCTCTCCCCCCTTCTCTTTTTTCTCTTTCCCACTCTCTCTTTTGCTCTCTCTTCCCTATCTTTTGCTCTCTCCCCTCTCTTTTGCTCTCTCCCGCCCTCTTTTTTGCTCTCCCTCTCCCCCCTCTCTTTTGCTCTCTCTCCCCCTTCTCTTTTGCTCTCCCCCCTCTTTTGCTCTCTCTCTCCCCTCTCTTTTGCTCTCCCTCTCCCCTCTTTTTTGATCTCTCTCCCCCCTCTCTTATGCTCTCTCTCCCCTCTCTTTTGCTATCTCTCTCCTCTCTTTTGCTCTCTCTCCCCCCTCTCTTTTGCTCTCTCTCCCCCTCTCTTTTGCTCTCTCTCTCTCCCCTCTCATTTGCTCTTTTTCTCCCTTCTCATTTGCGCTCTCTCTCCCCTCTCATTTGCTCTCTCTCTCCCCTCTCATTTGCTTTTTCTCTCCCCTCTCATTTGCTCTTTCTCTCCCCTCTCATTTGCTCTCTCTCCCCCTCTCTTTTGCTCTCTCTCCCCACTCTCTTTTGCTCTCTCTCTCCCCCTCTCATTTGTTCTCTCTCTCCCCTCTCATTTGTTCTCTCTCCCCTTCTCTATTGCTCTCTCTCCCCTCTCTTTTGCTCTCTCTCCCCCCTCTCTTTTGCTCTCTCTCCCCCCTCTCTTTTGCTCTCTCTCCCCCCTCTCTTTTGCTCTCTCTCCCCCTCTCTTTTTCTCTCTCCTGCCCTCTTTTTTGCTCTCCCTCTCCACCCTCTCTTTTGCTCTCTCTCTCCCCTTTCTTTTGCTCTCTCTCCCCTCTCTCTTTTGCTCTCCCCCTCTTTTGCTCTCGCTCTCCCCTCTCTTTTGCTCTCTCTCCCCTCTCTTTTGATCTCTCTCCCCCCTCTCTTATGCTCTCTCTCCCCTCTCTTTTGCTCTCTCCCCCTCTCTTATGCTCTCTCCCCCCTCTCTTTTGCTCTCTCTCCCCCATCTCTTTTGCTCTCCCCCCCTCTCTTTTGCTCTCTCTCCCCCTTCTCTTTTGCTCTATCTCTCCATTCTCTTTTGCTCTCTCTCTCCCCTCTCTTTTTCTCTCTCTCCAGCTCTCATTTGCTCTCTCTCCCCTCTCTTTTGCTTTTGCTCCTCTCTTTTGCTTTGTCTCTCTTTTGCTCTCTCCCCCCTCTTTTGCTCTCTCCCCCCTCTCTTTTCCTTTCTCACCCCTTCTCTATCGCCCACCTATTTTACTCTCTCTCAACCCTCTTGTGTGCTCTCACACATTCAGCCATGGCCGCTCCCACCTGGCCCCGCCCCCGCCATGCCCCGGCTCTGCCCCATCAAGCCCAGCTCCGCATACATCATGCCCGGCCCCGCTCTGCCACACTCAGTCGGCCCCGTCCCCTTCACGCCCGGTCAGTTTGCCCACACCTCCACCAGCAGAAGATTGTTACAGACGGTGACACACACAGTGTCACCGTCTGTAACGATCAGGCACCTGGCTTCATATGGAGATGTAGCACCATCACGCTCCGGTTCCATATGCAGCAGATGCCTGAAGCTTCAGTAGCTCCAGCTCTCAGCTGTTATGTTACAGCTGAGATTTGGAGCTCCTGAAGCTGTCTGTCGCCATGAGGCAGTTGTGTGTGGATCCAATATTTCTTTGAGGATGCATGCGCAACTGCCGACGGCGACGGACATTACAAACACAATTATAGTATAGATTATATTAAAATTGTATTTAAACTCAAAAACTATAATGCTTAAAGGAACGAACCTACAAAATTACTATCACACACTATAAACACTATAAAAGTGTTTGGGATAGTATAGAAAGTCTATAATATAATTACATCCATACGTGAATAACGTCAGAACAAAAAGTATCACCCCTGCAATATTTCAAGGGTTAATAGTCACCATCAAGTGTTTTTCTTTAATATAAAATAGATAGATGGTCACCATTACTCTCATATAGTTTATGGAAAACAAAATCATAGTCATATTAGATAGGACAGATATTGTATGTGCTTTAATGTATATAAATATATGTATATATCTCACCAACTTAAAGCTGCACACTGCCAACGGTGGATGTTGTCGCTTTATATTCGTCACTCCCTCATAAAGAAGGAGGGAAGGCTGTGGATTTTTTCTAGCTACATTTTAAAGCTACAGCAAGGAATTCAGGGATTTTGTACTGAAGGCGACAAGGTTTATGCTCACCCACAACTACTTCAAATTTGAGGGACAGTTCTATCAGAGATGTGGGACAGCAATGGGGCAAAATTTGCCCCCTCCTATGCCAACCTTTTTATGGGTTGGTGGGAGCTGTCCCACATCTATGGAGATGGGAACCCCTATAAAGAAAATATAGCTTTTTTCAAATGCTATATTGACGATTTGATACGCATATGGAAAGTTTCTTATAATGACCTTGATGTATTTCTAGAACTCCTGAATGACAATGATGTTGGATTAAGTTTTACTTCGGAAACTCATAGAGAACACATTAATTATCTGGACCTTACCCTTAAAATAAGTGATCAGGGGATGATAATATGTGACATTTACAGGAAACCAATCACCAAAAATACTCTTCTACGCGCCAAAAGCTGCCACCCTAAACACGTTCCTTTTGCAGTGGCGAAGGGTCAGTTGATAAGGGTAAAGAGGAATTGTACATTAGACTCTACATATAAAGCACAAAGTTAGGCAATGAGAACATGCCTACAACAGAGAGGGTACCCTAGACACACTATTAACAGAGCACAAAAACAGGTGGATTCAATTGACAGAGATACACTTCTCACTAATAAGAACAGAGAGTGTAAAGATCCCACTAAAGTAACTTTTGTAACTGACTTTAGCTCAGATTATAATGCTATCTGCAATATTGTTAGGAAACATTTTAATCTCCTAGCAGCTGACACCAAGTTGGATCAATGTGTGAACAATGGTCTACATTGTTCTTATAGGAAATGTAAAACAATAGGGAATCTTTTATCACCTTCCGAATTATCCCCGGTAGTACCACCCAACAGGGGTTCCTGGCTATCCCATGAGGGTATGTACAGATGTGAGAGCAAAATGTAGACCCTGTGAATTCAAAATCTTTTCAGACAAGTTTGCCTCATCAGTTACTGGTGAGACTTATCGAATTGTCACATGTTTGAATTGTACATCTTCTTACATCATATATGTGATAACTTGCATAGAATGCAACCTACAATATGTAGGATTAACGACAAATGATGCTAATACCCGAATGAGAAACCATTTGTCAACAATTAAAAGAGATTCAAGTACCTCCTTAGTTCAACACTTTAATAGGGTACACCAAAAGAGAAATGATACTCTTAGATGGCAAATAATAGAACAAATCAGACCACCCCCCATGGGGGGGGGATAGAGATACGATTCTGGGAAAGAGAGAGATGTTTTGGATCTTTAAAGTCAAAACAAGAGTTCCTACAGGCCTAAATTCAGAATACGATCTGATTAGCTATTGGAAATAGGTTAGGACTGGACACTTTCGCTCTCCCAGATTAGCCTTCTAACATGTATTTTTACTTAAATTTCATTGTGATTAGATCACAATTTGTCATCATTTCATATGTATTCTTTTACTACATGTCATTTTTTCACTTATGGCAGTGTGCAGCTTTAAGTTGGTGAGATATATACATATATTTATATACATAAATGCACATACAATATCTGTCCAATCTAATATGACTATGATTTTGTTTTCCATAAACTATATGAGAGTAATGGTAACCATCTATCCATTTTATATTAAAGGGAAACACTTGATGGTGACTATTAACCCTTGAAAAATCGCAGGGGTGATACTTTTGGTTCTGACGTTATTCACGTATAGATGTAATTATATTATAGACTTACTATACTATCCCAAACACTTTTATAGTGTTTGATTGTAATTTTGTAGGTTTGTTTCTTTAAGCATTATAGTTTTTGAGTTTAAATACAATTTTAATATAATGTTGTACATAATTACAATAATTATCTTCATAAATATGTTGAGGTAATCTTACATATGTGGATATGTCAGAGCACAATAGTATCATTTTGTATATATATATATATATATATATATATATATACATATATACATATATATATATACAGTATATTTAAAAAGTGAGTACACCCTTCACATTTTTGTAAATATTTTATTATATATTTTCATGTGACAACACTGAAGAAAAGACACTTTGCTACAATGTAAAGTAGTGAGTGTACAGCCTGTATAACAGTGTAAATTTGCTGTCCCCTCAAAATAAATCAACACACAACCATTAATGTCTAAACTGTTGGCAACAAAAGTGAGTACACCACTAAGTGGTAATGCCCAAATTGGGCCCAAAGTGTCAATATTTTGTGTAGCCACCATTATTTTCCAGCACTGCCTTAACCCTCTTGGCATGGAGTTCACCAGAGCTTCACAGGTTGCCACTGTGGTCCTCTTCTACTCCTCCATGACGGCATCACAGCGCTGTTGGATGTTAGAGACCTTGCGCTCCCCCACCATCCATTTGAGGATGCCCCACAGATTCTCAATAGAGTTTAGGCCTGGAGACATGCTTGGCCAGTCCATTACCTTTACCCTCAGCTTCTTTAGCAAGGCAGTGGTCGTCTTGGAGGTGTGTTCGGGGTCATTATCATGTTGGAATACTGCCCTGCGGCCTAGTCTGCAAAGGGAGGGAATCATGTTCTGCTTTAGTATGTCACAGTACATGTTGGCATTCATGGTTCCTTCAATGAACTGTAGCTGTCATGCAGGCCCAGACCATAACACTCCTACCACTATGCTTGACTGTAGGCAAGACACACTTGCCTTTGTACTCCTCACCTGGTTGCCACCACACACGCTTAACACCATCTGAACCAAATAAGTTTATCTTGGTCTCATCGGACCACAGGACATGGTTCCAGTAATCCATGTCCTTAGTCTGCTTGTCTTCAGCAAACTGTTTGCAGGCTTTCTTGTGCATAATCTTTAGAAGATACTTCCTTCTGGGATGACAGCCATGCAGACCAATGTGATGCAGTGTGCGGCGTATGGTCTGAGCACTGACAGGCTGACCCCCCACCACTTCAACCACTGCAGCAATGCTGGCAGCACTCATACATCTATTTCCCAAAGACAACCTCTGGATATGACGCTGAGCACGTGCACTCAACTTCTTTAGTCGACCATGGCGAGGCCTATTCTGAGTAGAACCTGTCCTGTGAAACCACTGTATGGTCTTGCCCACAGTGCTGCAGCTCACTTTTAGGGTCTTGGCAACCTTCTTATAGCCTAGGCCATCTTTATGTAGAGCAACAATTCTATTTTTCAGACCCTCAGAGAGTTCTTTGCCATGAGGTGCCATGTTGAACTTCCAGTGACCAGTATGAGAGAGTGTGAGAGCAATAACACCATATTAAACACACCTGCTCCCCATTTACACCTGAGAACTTGTAACACTAATGAGTCACATGACACCGGGGAGGGAAAATTACTTATTGGGCCCAATTTGGACATTTCCACTTAGGGGTGTACTCACTTTTGTGGCCAACAGTTTAGACATTAATAGGTGTGTTGAGTTATTTTGAGGGGACAGCAAATTTACACTGTTATACAGGCTGTACACTCACTACTTTACATTGTAGCAAAGTGTCATTTATTCAGTGTTGTCACATGAAAAGATATAATAAAATATTTACAAAAATGTGAGGGGTGTACTCACTTTTGTGAGATACTGTATATGTCTGTGTAACTCTACACTTTGTTATAATGGGTCTTTGCATTAACCCTATTTCATACATGGTAGTATGTTATAAGCTTTATAGATATCTTGCAATTTTAGATTTTATTGTGGGTACAGAGTTTCTTTAATACAATTAGCTTATTGCCATTTTATATTTATATATATAAGCAACAGCACTATGCAAAACTACAAAGTTTAGTAACAAGCCCCTTTGAGTATAGTAATGAGGTTTTATATCATGTTATAGATGCCATTGATCACATACACACCCACACATTTGATGTATCTGATTGGATTATGTATTGTCCAATAGACGATGAGTACTGCTTTTAAATACTTTTTGTGCAGGTGTATTGAATAGCTACGATTACGGCCCTAGGCCGAAACATGTCAGCGATTCAATGCTCACTGCAGTGTGTGTTGTGAACTATTTTTGCTACGGACCTCCTGTGGTCTTTTTACCATTATTTGGATAAAATAAAGAACCATTTTATTTTTATTATACCAGCCTACGATATATATATATACATGATTAGATATAGGTATAGATATATACATATATATATATATATATATATATATTAATACATATAACATATTTTGCTATGTGCAGAACATTGGAATGTCAAATATTTACAGTAAATACACAGTATAACACTTTATTAACCCTTTCAGACAAAAACTTGCTCAAAATACCAGAGAATTTTTAGCATTTTTGCTATCACTCCATTTTTAACAGAAATAGAGCCTTGTTTTCTTTATTTACCTGTCAAATCTATATATATATTAAATTAGACAACCCAAGGTATTGACCTAGGCCCATTTTGGTATATTTCATTCTACCATTTCACCACCAAATGCAATAAAAAAAATTTTTTTACTTTTTTGACCCATCCTTTGGGTTTCTCACAGAAATTATTTACATACTACTTGTGCAATCATGGTACAAATGTTTGTAAAAGTTTCTCTGGGATCCCCTTTGTTCAGAAATAGCAGACAAACATGGTTTGCCATTGCTTTTTGGTAATTAGTAGGCCGCTAATTGCAGCTGTGCACCACACTTCTATTATTCCAGGCAGTGAAGGGGTTAATTAGGTAGGTTAAAAGGTTAATTTTAGCTTTAGTAATTAGAGATTAGCCACCCACCTGACACTTCCCACCCCCCGATCCCTCCCAAACAGCTCTCTTCCCTCCCCACCCACCAATGGTAACCCCCATCTTAGGTACTGGCAGACAGTCTACCAGTATGAAAAAAAAGGCTTTTTTTTAAAAATATATTTTTTAAATAATTTTTATATTTTCTACAATGTAGGACCCCCCCCCTTACCTCCAACCTTTTTTTAAGTGTAGTGTTTTCTTTCTGTAATGTAGTGTCCCCCCACTCATAATCTTTAGTTCGGGCCCCCACATCCCCAGATCCCCTTTACTGTAGTGTAGCTGCCCAATCCCTCCCTGTCCCTTTATTTTTTTATTTTCCGTAGCGTAAGGCCCTCCCATTCCCTCCCACCTCCCCTGCTGGGCCGCCCACCTGTCACCCACCTCCCACCCACACCTCCTGCCGGCACCAACAGAAGATTGTAACAGACGGTGACACACAGAGTGTCACCGTCTGTAACGATCAGGCATCTGCCCTCATATGGAGTCAGAGCACCGATCAAGCTCCGGCTCCATATGCGGCAGATATCTGGAGCTTCAGCTCTCGGTTGTAACTTAAAGAGTGCTGGAGCTTCCTGAAGCGAAGACGTATATATACGTCTTGCAGTACGATAGGCAAAGTACTGCAAGATGTGTATATAGGTATTTTTGGGTGATTGGGTTAAATAGGAATATTGTATAAATATGCTTTTACATGTTTTCATCTATTTAACTGCAAAGGGCTCCAATACACTTGTATATACATCTATATATGTATACAAATGTATTTATGTGTTTATATGTGTATATATGCCTTTAAATACATATATACACATTTAAATACATATGTACTCATATAAATACATAAATACATATGTACACATATAAATACATAAATACATATGTACACACATATAAACAGTATATGGCAGCAACAAAGGAAACTGAATCTATGATGCCGATGAACAACAAAAGTTTATTTGTATAAAGACATAAAATTCATTGGGGAATTCCCTTTGATCTGACGTGTTTGCGTATGCGCACATGTGTTTCCTCAGAGGTTTAGATATGTATATGTATGTATCTCAATGTTAAAGCTTTTTGCCTGACATTTTTTGCTAACACCTGAGATCCTATCTTTGAGCCCTTATAACTTTTTTGTGCAATTTTAAAAAAAATAACTTTTATTAGATGGTGTTATTATTATGAGTGTAACTGTACTTTGTAATGTATTTTTGAAGTGTTTTGTGACACCTTTTTTTTGGTTTGGGAAACAGTTAACTAGAGCTCTGAGGATGCGGTAATCATTCCAGCGTAAATCCCGATTAAGCTCAAGAGATCACGTTTACTTTCAACTTTTTATACAAGTGGAACTCCCGATGCGCACAAACACCCGCGATAAACCCCTTTTTGTTTGCGCATAACTGTTAGCGCTCCACTTGTAACCTGGCTCTTAATTGGCTTTTGGAGAAAGAACACACAGAAAGAGGGGCATCATTTTAAAAATAAAAGTGTTATATATATATATATATATATATATATATATATATATATATATATATATTTAAACTGCATGAATTTAAAGAAAAGTACACTGTCCAATAAATGTGAGGTTTATTAGCTGCTTGTTTTTCTGCCTTTACTGGCGTAGTATTTACTACCTTTTCATTATTTCAACTTACTCAGTCTGCTGTGAGTGTGCATCAGTGACTGCGCTTACACATTTTTCCGTCCCTTTGTGATTCCATAAAACCTAAACTGAGCCATCTCCATTCTCTTATGAGGGACTGGTCCCATGGAATACCATGGAGTGACTTAAAGGGACATAATACTCATATGCTAAATCACTTTAAACTGATGCAGTATAACTGTAAAAAGCTGACAGGAAAATATCACCTGAGCATCTCTATGTAAAAAAGGAAGATATTTTACCTCACAATCTCCTCAGCTCAGCAGAGTAAGTTCTGTGTAAAAAGTTATACTCAGCTGCTCCCAGCTGCAGGTAAAAAAATTTAAAAAATAAAGAAATGAACAGCAGCCAATCAGCATCAGCAGTGCTGAGGTCATGAACTCTTACTGTGATCTCATGAGATTTGACTTAACTCTCATGAGATTTCATAGTAAGCTTCCTTTACCTGATTGGTGAAGGTTCACGAAGCTCATCCTTTCAGTTGTCCCGGGACAGACACACTAAAATGCTGCTTAGAAATCCTTTACAATGGGAGGTGGCTACTGAGGAACTTTTGAGGTAAAATATCTTTCTTTTTTACATAGAGATGTTCAGGTGATATTTTCTAGTCAGCTTTTTACAGCTATGCTGCATCACTTTTAAGTGTTTAAACATTTGGGTATTATGGCCCTTTAAAAAGTTGATGAGTCTAGAAATAGTCTTTAAAAAATCTTCTCCAGCAACTTTGCTGGTCTCTAAGGGAATCAGTCTATGTGTTCTATTTATATGGCATTAATGGATATACATTTTAATTTCATTATTAAAAATTATTTTATTGTAGATTTATTCAAATGTTTAAGCTGTTATTTAACATTTAAACATGTCTTAATAATGATGAAAATGTTCATAGCTTTGAAAAAAATGGTGCACAATATTTAATACAAAACAATATTGAACTATCTTGTGCTAAAGAACAATTATTGTCCATAGAGGGCACTCTTGGTATAGAAAACACTAAGAAGAAAAAAAGGAAAACGAGCCAGGTTGTTACATATCTGGAAAAAGTAGAAATATAATTCACAATAAACATATACAAGTATAAACTTTTACATTTGTCTGCTTAAATCACACACATTTTGTTAAAAGTAAAACATTTCTTGTTTCAGCTAATGGCTATAAAGAGATTGGTATGTAGTGCAACTGTTGGTACTACAAGTATGTGCAATTTTCTTGCCCTATATGCATCAAGTTATAAAATATATTGTCTTGCTAATTCCAAGGAAAGAAAGTCACTTTCTATTAGTAAAACTGATGTAAAAAGCCAGAAGATAACAACCATTTTTAAAACTTTATTGGCACATAAATGTAGATATTCTCCAGAGATCAGACAAAGTATTTCTCAAACAAACATCAGTACAAAATAAAATCTAAAAAGCCAGCGTATATGCAAATTTAATGCCTGTCTTAAAAAAGATGTGTACAAAAATTAATTAGTTATAAAGGAAAACATGAGTTTTGACTATTGTAGGCAGAAATCAAAATTATGTGTGGTATTAATTTTTAATTGAGTAACACAGAGATTGAAAAGATGCATTAGTCACTTTACACGTGTTTAATATTTATGCAAAACTTGTTTTGCAAAGAAACAAATCCCAAACAATAGTAACTGACTGGCGTATTTAAAAAAAAAAAAAGTTTTAATGGTGTGACGTGTAACTAATTGGGAACTATTGTGTAACATATTTAAGTTGTTTTATATTGACGTGTATTTTTTATATTTTGTTTAAATGTATAGCTGCAGTGAATTTTATTACACAGCACAATTATCCTAAACATTTTAAAAATATGCATCCGAGTCAGACAAAACTAAAATTGTACGGTTTTCAACAAATTCAGAATAAACTGTAATTACTTTTTTGTTTGTTTTTAAAAAATTTATAAAAGTATATGTGCAGAAATAGACCCAATTTATAAGGGGCCCAACGCTAGTTAAGTAGCTGTGGTCAGGATGATTGACATGCCATGCTCTCGTGTGATTGGTTGCATGAGAGTAGGGGCGTGGCTGCACAAACAATTGCTTCTGCATAGTAAATGTCCGGCTTTTGAAAAATAGGTCCCATTGTAGTGATTTTATTTATTTAAAACCATATTTTTTTGCTTACATAGGGGTCTATCTATTAATGGAGCTACCTTTTTCAGTAAGTAAGCATTAGAAGGAACTGATACTGACTTCTTATTTAACAACTTTGCCTTTAAAAGAACATGGTACTCAAAAATGTTCTTTTTCAGTATAAAAGAGAATGTTTTAAAATGTATTACAGAGCTTTTTGACATTTTTATTTATTTCTGGGCTGAATAAACCATCTTGATACATTTATCTTAAATTTTACTCAACTTTCTTTTACAAAAAAAAAAAAATAGTTTTAATGTCTATTAGCTGTGTTTTCATATGCATTTATATCTGCTATCAAGATTTTCCAGCATAGATAGGTTAGAGAGCTTCTGGACAAACCAAACCAATAGACTTGTTATATTATTTTAAAACCTATTTTAATAAGCATTCAGGTCTTGAAAATATTGCTGTTTTACCACAGAGAAACAAGTTAGCTGGGGGACTCTGAGACTCCAGTGAGCTAACAAACACCCTCTGTTGAAGAATTTCTGAATGCACTACATTGGGGTATATGAGGATTCAACTCTGACCTTTCATGGGATACGCTGTGTAGCGCCCTTTTCTTCTTCCACTGTTTCTGTTTTGTAGATTTACTTTTTAATGTGGTTCTTAGAATCTCATAGAAAGCTTTTTATAATATATGCTTTACTCGTTCCACTTCATATTCAAGCATAGGCAAACACATGTTAAAAATGCCTAAAATACTGCCGTTTGGTATTCAAAATGATGTATTACAGCATAATATCATGCATTTATCTGACAACACTTCTTCAGATGAGTTAATTGGTATAGGAGACAATTTGGGCTTGCAATTTTTCACACCTCAAGCAGCCATATTGCTTTAAAATGCTATTAAAAAAGGCACTGAAGTGTCTCAGCCACGAAAATCCATGCTTAACCACACTACAAAGTTTCTCCATCTGGTTGCTGGAGAACTTCATTTTTAGCAATGGGGCAAACAGAATCAAGACAGTGATGCAAGGCAGTAATGCATACAGAGATAGGATCCATGTACAAGAAAGCACACAGATAGGGTTCTGGACTTGGGAATCTGTCAACCTCCCTTTGTGGCAAACAGGCAGCATACCCTGTACAACTGCAGCTGGAGTGTAATATTGCACAAAGGCTTCCTCGTGCAACGCCACTGCTTGCACTAGAGCAAGGGCCTGCATGGGCAAGCCATCTCCACAAGGGCTAAATAGCAGCATCTACTGTTTTGTACCTGAGCCCATAGTAACTATATTTGTTTTATGTTGCTGATTCTTCTTCAGAGAACCCAACAACAACTACAGATAAAAGTAATATAAGTGCACAATTTCACATATTTTAACACATTTTGGGCTAGATTACAAGTGGTCAGCTAAGGGGATTTTTCTCTCTCTCTCGCGTTAACAACTCTCAAAGTAATTTTTTAATGCATAGCGTATTATAAGTTGAAAGTAAAATGTTAGAGAGAGATAGAAACCCAATGCACGCTAACTTCAGTACTTCGGGTATCATAACTACATTAACTTCTTCTCCCTATAGAATTCAATGAAGTGCACTAACCCAAAACCACGTTTGACCAAGTGCGCTAAACCCAAAATGAGTTATTAATATTTCCCATTCCAATGTTCTTCACATAGAATATGATTATGTATGTATATATATATATATATATATATATATATATATATATATATACAAAGACCATTTTCTTCTATGTGAAGAACATTGGAATGTGAAATACTTCCATTAATACACAGTAAAATATAATACAAATATTAATTATTCATATTGAAATAGAATACATATTAATTTCCATGTTTAAAGGTATTTATCTGAGGAATCCTAAGTGTGTATATATACACACACAATAGCACAAAGTTCAAGTAGCGCTCAAACTCCAAAACCAAGACTCCAAGTCAGCGAATGCAGAGAGCAATGAAGACGCTCCAGGCAGCGAAAAAGGTAAAAACTCCAAACTTTATTCCGAAAAACGTTAAAAAGGACGTGCTAGGAGACATCCAACACAAAAGCCAGCAGTGACACGGGCAATCAGGTAGATGAACTGATCTCCATGCAGACGCGCTTTGTGCGCATGCGCACTTGTTCACTGCTTACCTGGAGATCAGTTCATACACCTTTTAAGGCTGAGTTAATTAGAATAATGTTTAAAAACACAATACCTGATTGGACACTGACATAGGAGCGAATCTCTTCCTCTGATAGGTACAGAAAAATCTAGAGGCATGCCTATATAAATAACATACATTTCTCATGATTTCTGAATAAATCCACAATAACCTGCTTTACAAACAGAATTAACATTTTCGGACAACACATATAGTTTCCAAATAAACATACTTCAATATATTGCTTTGCTAATCTGTATATAAGAACATTATTAAAAGCAGATTAATCTATTACAGCCGTTTGTAAAAAACGTTGCTTTATATTGAAAAAACGTATACTTCGAATGGAATCAAAATGTAGTTATGTACTATTTAGATATATAAAAGACTACGTATGTACTTATACAGTGATAAGCTGATATTGTTACATATATTAAAAATTCAAGTTCAGAATGGAACCTTATGGATACCCATTTAGAAAAATGTCAGATAAGGATTTTACAACTCTTAAGTAAGCACCTAGGGGGAAAGAACACTACACTTAGGTAAAGACATCCAGATCACGTCTAATATTTAGACCCTCTGGTTCACTTGTTTGAAGTGTGAACATCCAGAAAATCTCCTTCTTGTTAAGCAGTTTTTCTCTATTCCCCCCTCTTTTCCACTTAGTGATGTGGTCAATAACCTGTATTCTCAAAGATGATACATCAGAATTATGTCTCATGTTGAAATGTCTTGATACTGGAGTATCACTATCCTCATCCTCAATTGACCTAAGGTGTTGCAGGAATCTGTCCTTGAGGGACTTCTTAGTTTTCCCTGTGTACTGTTTTTTACACAGTTCACAGGTGAGCAAATAAACAACATGCATTGTGGCACAATTAATAAAATACCTGATGTCATACTCTTTATTAGTCGTGCTGGAAATTAACTTATTTCCCTCACTCACAAAATTGCAGTTTTTACAAATAGGACGCCTGCATTTAAAGCAACCCTGTTTTTAATGGGTTTAATGTCTGAAGGGGACAAGTAATTAGCTAAAGTCTTAGCTCTCTTAGGGATAAATTCCCATCCAAGTTTCAGAATTTCTATTCTAGTCTTCTGATTATGGGATCCAAGTATAGGATTGGAAGTGATTCTTTGATTACTGTACAGATTCTAGTGTATTCAGCACTAAATGTAGTGATACATTTAACGTTAGTGGTTTCATCTCTAGTTGTTTTAGACTTTTTGGACTTATATTGGAGCAACTGCTCCCGAGGAATAAGGTCTACATTTTCCTTTGCCTTTTGTAAAGGACCCTCTCTATAGCCACGCTGTCTAAATCTATCAGTCGCTTCTTTGGCCTGTTTTTGATATTCTTCTTCTTTAGTGCAATTTATTTTAATGCGTATGTATTCCCCTTTGGGTATACCTTTAAATACATGACGGGGATGACATGATTCATATTTCAGCAAAGTATTGCCTGCAGTGTCTTTTCTGTACATCCTAGTTTGAATCAAAGATCCAGTTTCACCTCCCTGTGTACTGAGTACTGTGTACTCCTGTAAATTCAATTCCTTGTTGGTTACAATTAAGATATTTGCAGAAATGATCTGCTGTAGTTTCATCACAGTCCAGGTTAAAAAACAGGTCATCAATGTACCAATTATATTGAATTATCATAGCCTTAAAAGGGTTACTATCTCCAAAGACGTGGGACAGCTCCCACCAACCCATAAACAGGTTGACATAGGAGGGGGCAAACTTAGCCCCCATGGCTGTCCCACGCCTCTGGAGATAGTTCTCTGTCTGAAACATAAAAAAGTTGTTCGTTAGGTACTCAATTGCTCTTAGCAAGAAAACTTTAGTTACTTCCTCAAAATTACAGGCAGAATTAATAAAAAATTCAATGGAAGTCAGGCCTCTATGATGTTCAATGGATGTGTACAATGAAGTAACATCCACCACCATTAATCTATAATTAGATTTCCATTCAATTTTGCCAATTTTATTGACAAAAGAAGTGGTATCCTGAATGTAACTTGGTAATTGGCAGACCAAAGGCTGCAGAAAGGTGTCTACAAGTTCAGATAATGCCTCATTCAATGACCCAATACCCGCAATGATTGGTCTACCCGGCGGAGACATGGGATTTTTGTGTAGTTTAGGAAAATATGCATTGTCTTCACTAAGCTTGTTAAGATGCGAATGTATCTAAATATCACCACGGACTAACACATAGACCTAAATATTTAATCCGGCTGAAGATGAGGTGGGTTTCTGTTTAAAACAAAAAAGATTTTTTTCAGGCAGCGCACAGCATTTTCTAAATGTTTAAAAAGCCAGCATACACATTTATATGTTTATCTGACATTTATGAGCGATAATAATTGGGACATAGAGTTATTCTCAAATTTTATATTGAATACAGACTAGGATTGCAATAATTACATCTGTAGATCGTCTGTACCAAATACTTATGCACAAAATAAGCAACAAAATGGAAGAGGCTTATGTACTCAGTGAATTTAAAGATGAAACAACTGAGCTGTATAATGAAATTATTCATACATTGGATAGTCTATTTTTTTACATGGACGCCCTTAGAAGAAGGGATATCAAATTAGATCTTGACATAAAATCCTTTCTGTTATACAAACAAGATAAACGTATCCCTAGAGTCTTGCGTATAAAAAAATTTCCATCATTTATCGTATCTGACACGGACTTTATTGAGAAATGGAACGCAATTTTGGACACTTGTTCATTTGCACTAATAGAGTTAATGATCATTTACAAGAAGAAGCAGAGAACAGCTTTAATGATGGAGATTAAAGATACTCAAGTATTACTTAAAAAGTATAAACAAGATCTGGATTTCAAAAAGTATGACAAGCAGTTTGAAATAAAAATGAATACCTTTAAAAGGGAACTGTGGCAGTTCAAGTCAAGAAAAATGAATCGTGATAAGAGGGATTATGACTCAAGTTAAGTTTACAGATGGACACAGGAAGATACTTCTAGAAAGGGATACAAGTGGAACTCAAAAAATCGGAATAAGGAAACAAATTGGAAAGGCAATACGAAGGGAAAGAGTGTAACATTCTCTGACACAGAATATGAGTGTGACTCCTCAGATGGGGATATCAATGAAGAAGGAGCAACAGCAGCAGTATTACAGGTGGACGATGTTTCACATTATTGTGATAATTCCATCTCTCAGTCAAAAAACGGGCAGGAGCAGGCCACACGGGGGGTCAGAAAAAAACACACAGAGGATGTCGTGGAGGCCACAAGAAAGTCCAGAGAAATTCGGAAGACAAATCAGAGGACTCTATATGCAACCAGATCACAGAAAGTGATGAAAAAATATGCATAAATAAAAATGTCATTAATCTGTCCTCACTAACTCTTACTTCTGCACAGGTAGGTGAATTTACTATCTAAAGGTCTCAATTTTGTGCCCTCCCATCACTTTAATGTCTTTGAAATAATCTTAGACATTAATAGGTTTGCCAGAAAAATAACATTACAAAATAATTTTCATAGAAATGATGGGGGGTCACAAGATGATATTGACCCAAATGTGGATAAAAAGAGTGATGTACATGCTGTGACACTTACATCTGATTTAAACTTTTCAGAATTAACTACTGTGAGGGATTTAGAGAAACTATTAGAGGAGGGGGAAGATATTAGGGATGACCTTTTACAGGAAAGCAATATCTCCCTAAAACATGTAAAGAACAAAAGTACTTTCTATCCCTTTAACACACGTTCTAAAGTGATTGATGTTTTTCAAAAGACAGTAGAAATTAAATTACGAGATCTTGAAAGAACAGTTTCAGAAAAAGCAAAGAAAACGCACACTAACTTAACCTTTAAAGAAAAACTAGCTCTTAAGGAAGTGTCCCAAAATGAGAGTATCACAATAAGGCCATCAGATATGGGAGGCAACGTGGTCGTCCTTAATAGGACTGACTATGTGGCTGAGGCCAAAAGACAACTAGCTGAAAGACATGTATATACTAAATTAAATGAAAATCTAACTAACAGATTTCAAAAGGAGATTGCCAGCATTATTAAATATGCTCGCAATAATAATATTATCACACAGTCTGTTGAGGAAAAACCGATAGTATCACATCCCGTCACACCAATATTCCATCACTTTCCTAAACTACACAAAAATCCCATGTCTCCGCCGGGTAGACCAATCATTGCGGGTATTGGGTCATTGAATGAGGCATTGGGGCCTAGTTATCAAGCCGTCAACCTCAAATACGCTGGAATTCCACAGCGTATTTGTGGCGAGGCTGATTCGCTTAGTTATCAAAGGCTAGAGACCGGCAAAAGTAGAATTTTGTGACGTAAACTTCGATCCGCCGGACTCAGTCCGACACAGATCGATTCTTACGTCACTCCAGATGTTCCGCACACAAGTGCGGCACAATCTGACTACTTTTGCTAGTTATCAAAAAACTAGCAGGTACGCTCGGCACTTTTACGGCCCAGCGTACCTGGTTTTCAAACCGCCACCCTGGAGGCGGCGGATCCCATAGGAATCAATGGGAGTCTGACCATAGCGAAAGTACAAGTTCGCTGCTGCCAGACATCCCATTCATTCCTATGGGAGCTGTCTACACCTAACACCCTAACATGTACCCCGAGTCTAAACACCTCTAATCTGTCCCCCCCTACACCGCCGCAACTAAATAAAATGATTAACCCCTAAACCGCCGCTCACGGAGCCCACCGCAAGCTACTCTATACATATTAACCCCTAAACCGCCACTCCCGGAGCCCACCGCCACCTACATTATACCTAGTAACCCCTTATCCTGCCCCCCTATACCGCCGCCCTCTATAATAAAGTTATTAACCCCTATCCTGCCGATCCCGCACCTCGCCGCAAATAAATAGTTTAACCCCTAAACCGCCGCTCCCTGACCCTGCCGCAACCTATATTAAATTTATTAACCCCTAATCTGCCCCCCCTACACCGTTGCCACCTATAATACATTTATTAACCCCTATCCTGCCTCCCACTACACCGCCGCCACTGTAATAAAATTATTAACCCCTAAACCTAAGTCTAACACTAACCCTAACACCCCCCTAACTTAAATATTAATTAAATAAATCTAAATAATATTTCTATTATGAACTAAATTAATCCTATTTAAAACTAAATACTTACAATTTATATACAATTAAACCTAACACTACACTATCATTACATTATAAATCCTAAGATAGCTACAATGTAATTATTAATTATATTGTAGCTATCTTAGGGTTTATTTTATAGGTAAGGATTTAGTTTTAAATAGGAATAATTTATTAAAGTATAGTGTAGTGTTAGGTGTAATTGTAACTTAGGTTAGTTTTTAGTTTACAGGTACATTTCTCTTTATTTTAGCTAGGTAAGCTATTAAATAGTTAATAACTATTTAATAGCTATTGTACCTAGTTAAAATAAATTGAAAGGTACCTGTAAAATAAAAATAAATCCTAAGATAGCTACAATATAATTATTATTTATATTGTAGCTATATTAGGGTTTATTTTATGGGTAAGTATTTAGTTTTAAATAGGATTAACTTAGTTAATAATAGAAATATTATTTAGATTTATTTAATTAATATTTAAGTTAGGGGGGTGTTAGGGTTAGTGTTAGACTTAGGTTTAGGGGTTAATAATTTTATTACAGTGGCGGCGGTGTAGTGGGGGCAGGATAGGGGTTAATACATTTATTATAGGTGGCGACAGTGTAGGGGGGGCAGGATAGGGGTTAATAAATTTAATATAGGTTGCGGCGGGTTCAGGGAGCGGCGGTTTAGGGGTTAAACTATTTATTTATTTGCGGCGAGGTGCGGGATCAGCAGGATAGGGGTTAATAACTTTATTATAGAGGGCGACGGTATAGGGGGGGCAGGATAGGGGTTACTAGGTATAATGTAGGTGGCAGCGGTGTCCGGGAGCGGCGGTTTAGGGGTTAATACATTTATAAGACTTGCGGCGGGGTCTAGGAGCGGCGGTTTAGGGGTTAGTAACTTTATTTAGTTGCGGGGGGCTCCGGGGGCGCCGGTATAGGGGGTAGAACAGTGTAGTTTAGTGTGAGTGCTTAGTGACAGGCTAGCAAGAAAGCTGTCAAACAGCCGAAGAGCAGCGAGACTCTCACAGTCCGCTGCTCATCGCCCCGCGGCTTTTTGACAGCTTTACTTGATAACTTAGGCAAATTTTTTCAGGTCCGCGGCGGCGATGTGAGGCGAGCTTAGGCGGGCATATTGGGCCGGTGAAGGCAGGAAAGTTGACACGTTGATAACTACCCCCCATTTTCTGAACTTGTAGACACCTTTCTGCAGCCTTTGGTTTGCCAATTACCAAGTTACATTCAGGATACCACTTATTTTGTCAATAAAATTGGCAAAATTGAATGGAAATCTAATTATAGATCAGTGGTAGTGGATGTTACTTTATTGTACACATCCATTGAACATCATAGAGGCCTGACTGCCATTGAATTTTTAATTAATTCTGCCTGTAATTTTGAGGAAGTAACTAAAGTTTTCTTGCTAAGTGTAATAATCTGTTTATAATTACTTAAAACTGGCAAACAGATTAAGTGTAGCTGAAATGATTGAACACCAAAAGTTATGAACCTGAACAATTGGTAATCAAATCAACAGCAGTTAATACAGAAAAGAACCAGCAATGGAATATATATATATATATATATATATATATATATATATAAATAACTGTTTGAATATAATATATATATATATATATATATATATATAAATGGTAGAAACTGATTATAAGTAAGTTATGTCAGAGAGCAGAGTTCTTCCAAGTATATTCAACACTGGAGAGTAACAGGTTAATGCTTGCAAGCTGCAGTTAAATGTTAAGTATAGTCTCAGGGTGGAGTACAAGCAAGTTAAGTGAGGCACAGGCAGGCAAGCAGACACAGTTGAAGAAAGCAGCTTAATGCAGTTAGTGGATTAGCAGATAAATATGAAACACACTGAGAGAGACAAGTTTACTCCAAACATGAGCTAAAGTACTTGCGTGACAAAACCCAGGTAGGTGGTATCCAAGTAAATGCGGTCGTTCCGGAGATGAAATAGCAAACAGAGCAGCAGAGCGTGCAGGTGAGAGCTGCGTGAGCAGTATGCAGCGTGTGATCCTCAGCGTGGAAATGAGCAGAGGGATTTGCCAGTAAGGTAGATCCGGATCCTCATACCAAAATTAGTCCGCAGACAGCGGAGCAAGGTGTAGTTGAAAAGCACAATGAAGTGAAGAGGGTTAAGGGTACAAATAGCCAGAAAGGTTCCAGTAAAAGAATCAAAGGAATATTAATTGTAACAAAAATAAGGACTTGAGACAAAGTGACTGAGTAGCCAGAGAGGAACTCAGAGTACACAAAATAATCAAGCAATGTGTACAAGGGGAAGTGAAGTTATAAAGGCTAAAGGGGTGGAGCCCAGTTAAAGGGACATTACAGATCCCCCCCTCAAGGCATCAACTCCGGGGATGCCAAAGATGGCTTATGGGGATAGCGCTTGTGGAACGCAGCCACCCTCAGAGGGGCATGCACCTGAGAATGAGGAACCCAAGAATCCTCCTCCACACCATAGCCCTTCCAACGGACCAGATACTGCAATCTCCTGCGCAATATCCTCGAGTCGAGTATACACTCAACTTCGTATTCCTCATGATCGTCCAGAATAACAGGAGGTGGAGGAATCTTCCCACGGGTGAACTCATTGCTAGTCCTGTAGGGTTTCAAAAGTGAAACATGGAATGATGGATGCAAACCATAAGTAGATGGAAGTTTCAAAACAACAGTTGAGGGATTGAGAATACGTGAGATTGGAAAGGGTCCGACAAATTGACTGCCCAGCTTTCTGGATGGTATTGAGAGTTTCAGATGCTTCGTGGAAAGCCAAACCTGATCACCCAACTTGTAATCAGGACTCGGCCTATGAGTAGCATTGTAATAATATTGCTGATCAGACTTAGGGGGGTAGTTATCAAGCCGTCAACCTCAAATACGCTGCGTATTCCGCAGCGTATTTGTGGCGAGGCTGATACGCCTTAGTTATCAAAGGCTCGAGACCGGCAAAAGTAGAATTTTGTGACGTAAGCTTCGATCCGCCGGACTCAGTCCGACACAGATCGATTCTTACGTCACTCCAGATGTTCCGCACACAAGTGCGGCACATTCTCACTACTTTTGCTAGCTATCAAAAAACTAGCAGGTACGCTCGGCACTTTTACGGCCCAGCGTACCTGGTTTTCAAAGCGCCAGCCTGGAGGCGGTGGATCCCATAGGAATCAATGGGAGTCTGACCATAGCGAAAGTACAAGTTCGCTGCTGACAGACATCCCATTGATTTCTATGGGAGCTGTCTACACCTAACACCCTAACATGTACCCCGAGTCTAAACACCACTAATCTGACCCCCCCTACACCGCCGCAAATAAATAAAGTTATTACCCCCTAAACCGCCGCTCCCGGAGCCCACCGCAAGCTACTCTATACATATTAACCCCTAAACCGCCGCTCCCTGAACCCGCCGCAACCTATATTAAATGTATTAACCCCTATCCTGCCCCCCCTACACCGTCGCCACCTATAATACATTTATTAACCCCTAATCTGCCCCCCCTACACCGTCGCCACCTATAATAAATTTATTAACCCCTATCCTGCCCCCCACTACGCCGCCGCCACTGTAATAAAATGATTAACCCCTAAACCTAACCCTAACCCTAACGCCCCCTAACTTAAATATTAATTAAATAAATCTAAATAAATTAACTCTTATTAACTAAATGAATCCTATTTAAAACTAAATACTTACCTTTAAAATAAACCCTAATATAGCTACAATATAAATAATAATTATATTCTAGCTATTTTAGGATTTATTTTTATTTTACAGGTACCTTTTCAATTTATTTTAACCAGGTACAATAACTATTAAATAGTTATTAACTATTTAATAGCTTACCTAGCTAAAATAAAGAGAAATGTACCTGTGAAATAAATCCTAACCTAAGTTACAATTACACCTAACACTACACTATACTTTAATAAATTATTCCTATTTAAAAATAAATACTTACCTGTAAAATAAACCCTAAGATAGCTACAATGTAATTAATAATTATATTATAGCTATCTTAGGATTTATATTTATTTTACAGGTAACTTTGTATTTATTTTAGCTAGTTAGAATAGTTATTAAATAGTTATTAACTATTTAATAACTACCTAGCTAAAAGAAATACAAAATTACCTGTAAAATAAATCCTAACTTAAGTTACAATTAAACCTAATACTACACTATCATTAAATTAACTAAATAAACTACCTACAAAGAACTACAATGAAATACAATTACATAAACTAACTAAAGTACAAAAAATAAAAAAAGCTAAGTTACAAAAAATAAAAAATTAAGTTACAAACATGTTAAAAATATTACAACAATTTTAAGCTACTTACACCTAATCTAAGCCCCCTAATAAAATAACAAACCCCCCCAAAATAAAAAAAATCCCTACCCTATTCTAAATTACATAAATTTCAAAGCTCTTTTACCTTACCAGCCCTTAAAAGGGCCATTTGTGGGGGCATGCCCCAAAAAGTTCAGCTCTTTTGCCTGTAAAATAAAAATACAACCCCCCCCCAACATTAAAACCCACCACCCACATACCCCTAATCTAACCCAAACCCCCCTTACAAAAACCTAACACTAATCCCCTGAAGATCATCCTACCTTGAGTCGTCTTCACTCAGCCGAACCACCGATGGAACTGAAGAGGACATCCGGAGCGGAAGAAGTTAATCCTCCAAGCGGCGCTGAAGAAATCTTCCATCCGATGAAGTCATCATCCAGGCGGCGCTGAAGAAAAGTCTTCGATCCGGCCGATGTCATCTTCAAAGAGGCGCTGAAGAGGTCTTCTATCCGGGCGAAGTCATCTTCCAAGCCGGGTCTTGAATCTTCCTTCCGCCGACGCGGAACCACCTTCTTCACCGACGGACTACGACGAATGACGGCTCCTTTAAGGGACGTCATCCAAGATGGCGTCCCCTCAATTCCGATCGGAATTAAGGTAGGAAAATCTGATTGGCTGATGGAATCAGCCAATCAGATTGAGCTCGCATTCTATTGGCTGTTCCGATCAGCCAATAGAATGTGAGCTCAATCTGATTGGCTGATTGGATCAGCCAATCAGATTCAAGTTCAATCCGATTGGCTGATCCAATCAGCCAATCAGATTGAGCTCGCATTCTATTGGCTGATCGGAACAGCCAATAGAATGCGAGCTCAATCTGATTGGCTGATTCCATCAGCCAATCAGATTTTCCTACCTTAATTCCGATTGGCTGATAGAATCCTATCAGCCAATCGGAATTGAGGGGACGCCATCTTGGATGACGTCCCTTAAAGGAGCCGTCATTCGTCGTAGTCCGTCGGTGAAGAAGGTGGTTCCGCGTCGGCGGAAGGAAGATTCAAGACCCGGCTTGGAAGATGACTTCGCCCGGATAGAAGACCTCTTCAGCGCCTCTTTGAAGATGACATCGGCCGGATCGAAGACTTCTTCAGCGCCGCCTGGATGATGACTTCATCGGATGGAAGATTTCTTCAGCGCCGCGTGGAGGATTAACTTCTTCCGCTCCGGATGTCCTCTTCAGTTCCATCGGTGGCTCGGCTGAGTGAAGACGACTCAAGGTAGGATGATCTTCAGGGGATTAGTGTTCGGTTTTTGTAAGGGGGGTTTGGGTTAGATTAGGGGTATGTGGGTGGTGGGTTTTAATGTTGGGGGGGGGGTTGTATTTTTATTTTACAGGCAAAAGAGCTGAACTTTTTGGGGCATGCCCCCACAAATGGCCCTTTTAAGGGCTGGTAAGGTAAAAGAGCTTTGAAATTTATGTAATTTAGAATAGGGTAGGGATTTTTTTTATTTTGGGGGGGTTTGTTATTTTATTAGGGGGCTTAGATTAGGTGTAAGTAGCTTAAAATTGTTGTAATATTTTTAACATGTTTGTAACTTAATTTTTTATTTTTTGTAACTTAGCTTTTTTTATTTTTTGTACTTTAGTTAGTTTATGTAATTGTATTTAATTGTAGTTATTTGTAGGTAGTTTATTTAATTAATTTAATGATAGTGTAGTATTAGGTTTAATTGTAACTTAAGTTAGGATTTATTTTACAGGTAATTTTGTATTTCTTTTAGCTAGGTAGTTATTAAATAGTTAATAAATATTTAATAACTATTCTAACTAGCTAAAATAAATACAAAGTTACCTGTAAAATAAATATAAATCCTAAAATAGCTATAATATAATTATTAATTACATTGTAGCTATCTTAGGGTTTATTTTACAGGTAAGTATTTAGTTTTAAATAGGAATAATTTATTAAAGTATAGTGTAGTGTTAGGTGTAATTGTAACTTAGGTTAGGATTTATTTCACAGGTACATTTCTCTTTATTTTAGCTAGGTAAGCTATTAAATAGTTAATAACTATTTAATAGTTATTGTACATGGTTAAAATAAATTGAAAGGTACCTGTAAAATAAAAATAAATCCTAAGATAGCTAGAATATAATTATTATTTATATTGTAGCTATATTAGGGTTTATTTTAAAGGTAAGTATTTAGTTTTAAATAGGATTCATTTAGTTAATAAGAGTTAATTTATTTAGATTTATTTAATTAATATTTAAGTTAGGGGGGCGTTATGGTTAGGGTTAGACTTAGGTTTAGGGGTTAATCATTTTATTACAGTGGCGGCGGTGTAGTGGGGGGCAGGATAGGGGTTAATAAATTTATTATAGGTTGCGGCGGGTTCATGGAGCGGCGGTTTAGGGGTTAAACTATTTATTTAGTTGCGGAGAGGTGCGGGATCAGCAGGATAGGGGTTAATAATTTTATAATAGAGGGCGACGGTATAGGGGGGGCAGGATAAGGGTTACTAGGTATAATGTAGGTGGCAGCGGTGTCCGGGAGCGGCGGTTTAGGGGTTAATACTTTTATAAGAGTTGCGGCAGGGTCTAGGAGCGGCGGTTTAGGGGTTAATACATTTATAAGAGTTGCGGCGGGGTCTAGGAGCGGCGGTTTAGGGGTTAATACATTTATAAGAGTTGCGGCGGGGTCTAGGAGCGGCGGTTTAGGGGTTAATACATTTATAAGAGTTGCGGCGGTGTCTAGGAGCGGCGGTTTAGGGGGTAGTAACTTTATTTAGTTGCGGGGGGCTCCGGGGGCGCCGGTATAGGGATAGAACAGTGCAGTTTAGTGTGAGTGCTTAGTGACAGGCTAGCAATAAAGCTGGGAAAAAGCCGAAGGGCAGCGAGATCGGATGAGCGATAACTGTCACAGTCCGCTGCTCATCCCCCCCGCGGCTTTTTGACAGCTTTATTTGATAACTTAGGCGTATTTTTTTCAGGTCCGCGGCGAAGGTAGGCGAGCTTAGGCGGACGTATTGGGCCGGCGAAGCCAGAAAAGTACGGCTTGATAACTAGCCCCCTTAGCCTTCTGTAAATGTTCTTTCAACAATTTCAAACTATTTTGTAGATTAGTAAGATAAGTAGTAACGGAAGGAGTATTGCTGCTGGTTTGGGTGAGTCTAAGAGATTGTGGATGATATCCATAGGTGGCATAAAACGGTGTCATCTTAGTGGAACTAGAAACTGAATTGTTATATGAATATTCGACTAATGGAAGGTGATCAACCCAATCATCCTGCAGATGTGTAACATAGCATCTAAGGTATTGTTCCAGTATACCAGTGACCCTCTCAGTAAGACCGTTTGTCTGGGGATGATAGGAGGTTGATAACCTCGGATGAATGGAGAGTGATTTACAGAGGTCTTTCCAGAAATTGGAAGTGAACTGAGACCCACGGTCTGTGATAATGGATTGTGGTAAACCATGTAACCTCACAATATGCTTTAGGAAAGCGTCAGCTGTTTCGGTGGCAGTAGGTAAAGATTTCATAGCTATAAAATGAGCTAACTTAGTCAGATGGTCAACAACCACCATGATGGTATTGTGGTTCTGAGAGCTAGGTATCTCAACAATAAAATCCATAGAAATAACACTCCAAGGGACCTCAGGAATAGATAGAGGAGTAAGATAACCAATTGGTTTCTTTTTCTCCGTTTTATACCTTGCGCAAACATCACAAGTAGTTATATATTTCTGAATAGTTTCCCCCATGTGAGGCCACCAGAAATCTCACTGTAAGAGTTCTTTCGTCTTAAAGATCCCTTGATGACCAGATATTGGGATATCATGGAAATGGTTAAGGAGTCTCTGCCTAAGAGTCTGAGGAACATATAATCTATTATGAAAAGTATATAAACCGGTTGGTTCTTTTATCAACTCAGTATGTGTGGGTATATTATCAGTTGTTAAAGCTGAAAGAATGTCAAGCTCTAAAGTACTCAAAGCTGCTATAATTTTGTGACTGGGTATGATTTGTGAACAACAGTCTGCTAGTGGTTTATCGTCATATTGTCAGGATAAAGCATCTGCCTTACTGTTAAGTCTACCCGGTCTGTAAGTTATTTGAAAATCAAATCTATCAAGAAACAAGGACCATCTTACTTGGCGGGATGATAGAGTTTTATTTTGTTTTAAGTATTGAAGATTTTTGTGGTCAGTAAATATTAAAAATGGTTTATCAACTCCCTCTAAAATATGTCTCCAGACTTCTAAGGCACACTTTATCGCTAACAGCTCTTTATCACCAACAGAGTAATGTGTTTCAGCTGGTAATAAGGTTCTCGAATAATAAGCTACAGGATGGGTATTATGTTTGTCACTGATTCTCTGAGATAAGACTGCTCCTATGCCAGTGTCAGAGGCGTCTCCCTCCACGACAAATTGGCATGCATGGTCTGGTAAACATAGTATAGGAGCGGTGGTGAAGCAGTTCTTCAAATAATTAAATGAATGTTCTGCTTCTGGAGACCATTGAAATCTTATATTTTTCTTTGTTAGTGATGTAAGTGGTTTTACTTTCATTGAAAAGTTCTGAATAAACTTACGATAAAAATTGGTAAAACCCAAAAATCGTTGGAGAGACCTTAAAGTAGTGGGTCTAGGCCAATTCACAATAGCTAATACCTTCTCAGGGTCCATTTCAACTTTGTCAGGTGTTATCATGTAACCTAGAAATTTTATTCTTTGTACATGGAATTGACACTTTTCAGCTTTTGCAAAAAGTCTGTGTTCCCGTAAACGTGTTAAAACCCATCTCACGTGTTTAATGTGTTCAACAACTGTTTTAGAATACATCAGTATGTCATCCAGATAGATTATGACACATACATCTGTTAAATCTCTGAATATCTCATTAATAAAATGCTGGAAGGTGGCAGGAGCGTTACAGAGCCCAAAAGGCATCACTCGATATTCAAAAAGACCATATCTGGTCCTGAATGCGGTTTTCCACTCATCCCCATCCTTGATCCGTATGAGATTATAGGCACCTTTTAAGTCAAGCTTCGTAAAAATGTTAGCACCATTAAGGAGTTCAAGGAGTTCGGGGATGAGTGGTAAAGGATATCGGTTCTTCACTGTAACAGCATTAAGGGCTCTGTAATCAATGATAGGTCTTAAGGTTTTATCTTTATTAGTAACAAAAAACAACCCTGCAGCTGCGGGAGATGTAGAGGGTACTATGAATCCCTTTCGGATATTATCATCAAGGTACTCACGTAAATACTGTAACTCTTTCTGTGAAAGTGGATAAACTCTCCCAAAAGGTACCCTAGCCCCTGGGAGTAAATCTATAGGGCAATCAAAAGACCTATGAGGTGGTAGTACCTCAGCCTCCTTTAAATCAAATACATCAAGTAAGTCTTGATAGTGAATAGGAATTTCTGTATTATTGGAGCTCAAAATCTGATGAGGGAAACAAGTTGAATTACAATAAGAGGAATTAAAAGTGATAGTGGGATTTACCCAATCGATACTGGGGTTGTGTTTCAATAACCAAGTATAGCCTAATATTACTGTATGTAGAGCAGTTGGGATTATGTCAAAACTGATATACTCTGTGTGCCCATCAGATGTAGAAATTAAAAGAGGTACTGTGTGTCGGGTAATAGGACCTTTATGTATAAGTGAACCATCAATTACTCTTATAAACACAGAATTCTGCTTAGTTACACACGGTATTTTATTGAGCTCTACATATGTAGCGTCTATAAAGCAATCAGAAGCCCCAGAATCTACTATAGTCTCAGTCTTGATTTGCTGTCGGTCCCACTGTAAAGAGAGAGAGAGTGTCAATGATTTTTGTCTTATGTGTGAGTTAGAAGATTTGATATTCAGTAGCTTACCCTTTTTTTGTCGTTGTAAACTAGGACAGGATGATACTGCATGGTCTCTACTAGCACAGTACAAACAGAGGTTAGCTATGCGTCGTCTAGTCTTTTCCTCAGAAGTTAAGGGGCCTTTAATGACTCATATTTCCATAGGAGTCTGAGAATTAAGTGATTTTTCTGTAGGTGTCACAGGTAATCTTTTGACTGGAGTCTCTGATGTGTATCTTTCTATACGTCTTTCTCTTATTCTGCGGTCAAGTGTTGTTGCTAGTTTTATTAACCCATGTAAAGTATCAAGCATCTCCACTCTAGATATCTCATCTTTTAAAGCTTCATTTAAACCCAGTCTAAATTTATTTTTTAACGTTATATCATTCCAGAGTGAGTCAGTAGCCCACATCTGGAATTCAGTTATAAAATCTTCCACAGGCCTTTTTCCCTGTTTAAGAGCTCTTAGTTTAGTTTCAGCCTGTATTTGGGTGTTAGAATCCTCATACAGAGCACTCATAGCTGCAAAAAACTGATCTAAGGAATCCAAAATTGGGTTATTAGACTCAAAAAATCGATTCGCCCAGGACCTTGGCTCACCTGTGAGATATGAGATTGTAGTGCAAACTTTAATTTTTTCAGTACAATAGGTCTTTGGTTTCATTGTATACAACAGTAAACAAGCATTTTTAAAATCCCTGAAATCACTCCTTTTCCCTGAGAAAAGAGTTGGGGGATTAATCTGAGGTTCTGGTGGTTCTGGGGATCTAGTAACTGTCAGTTCTTTAACAACATTCCTTAAGGTGGTATTTTCAGTTTGTAAATCTGTGAGAGCTCTGGCAAGGTATTCCACCTTATGATTTAATGTGTCTAATTCTTTTTTGACAGCTTGGGGTTCCATACTTGCTGGTTTGTATGTTTGGCTTGATTATTATGTAATAATCTGTTTATAATTACTTAAAACTGGCAAACAGATTAAGTGTAGCTGAATGACTGAACACCAAAAGTTATGAACCAGAACAAATGGTAATCAAATCAACAGCAGTTAATACAGAAAAGAACCAGCAATGGAATATATATATATATATATAACAGTTTGAATATATATATAAATGGTAGAAACTGGTTATAAGTAAAGTTATGTCAGAGAGCAGAGTTCTTCCAAGTATATTCAACACTGGAGAGTAACAGGTTAATGCTTGCAAGCTGCAGTTAAATGTTAAGTATAGTCTCAGGGTGGAGTACAAGCAAGTTAAATGAGACACAGGCAGGCAAGCAGACACAGTTGAAGAAAGCAGCTTAATGCTGTTAGTGGATTAGCAGATAAATATGAAACACACTGAGAGAGACAAGTATACTCCAAACATGAGCTAAAGTACTTGCGTGACAAAACCCAGGTAGGTGGTATCCAAGTAGATGCGGTCGTTCCGGAGATGAAATAGCAAACAGAGGAGCAGAGCGTGCAGGTGAGAGCTGCGTGAGCAGTATGCAGCGTGTGATCCTCAGCGTGGAAATGAGCAGAGGGATATGCCAGTAAGGTAGATCCGGATCCTCATACCAAAATTAGTCCGCAGACAGCGGAGCAAGGTGTAGTTGAAAAGCACAATGAAGTGAAGAGGGCTAAGGGTACAAATAGCCAGAAAGGTTCCAGTAAAAGAATCAAAGGAATATCAATTGTAACAAAAATAAGGACTTGAGACAAAGTGACTGAGTAGCCAGAGAGGAACTCAGAGTACACAAAATAATCAAGCAATGTGTACAAGGGGAAGTGAAGTTATAAAGGCTAAAGGGGTGGAGCCCAGTTAAAGGGACATTACACTAAGAGCAATTGAGTACCTAACGCACAACTTTTTTATGTTTCAGACAGAGTACTATCTCCAGAGGCGTGGGACCGCCATGGGGGCTAAGTTTGCCCCCTCCTATGTCAACCTGTTTATGGGTTGGTGGGATCTGTCCCACATCTTTGGAGATAGAAACCCTTTTAAGGCTATGATAATTCAATATTATCGGTACATTGATGACATGTTTTTTATCCTGGACTGTGATGAAACTACAGCAGATCATTTCTGCAAATATCTTAATTGTAACCAAAAGGAATTGAATTTACAGGAGTACACAGTAAAGAAAGTGTTAATTTCCTGGATCTCCACAGTCCAGGGAAGTGAAACTGGGTCTTTGATTCAAACTAGGATGTACAAACAAGATCTAATGAATTGGGATAACTTACCTCTTTCAATTACTGCAAAAGTAAATTTAATCAAGATGATCGTTCTTCCGAAGCTATTATATCTGATGCAGAATATTCCTACTATTTTCTCGATAGCTGCTTTAGGCTATTTCTGTTGGGGGACAGGTAGAAGACGTATAGCTTTGGAAAAACTAGCGCAAATAAGGCAGTTTGGGGGCCTGGCGCTTCCTGCAATAGCTATATATAATAATATCTGTCTAGCTAAAGTAGCCATGGATTGGATTACTGGTGGGGGAATATGTGGCATTTCTAGAAGCAGAACGAAATTTGGTATACCCTCTCTCTTTAAGTGCGCTGCTACACTGTCCTACTAGGGGCCATTCCCAACAAAATTAAGAAAAGTGATACCATATTTCATACTATTAAAGCCTGGCAGTTTATTAAAAACTACCTTAAAATGTAACCCGTATATCTCTGATCTAGTCCCTATTGCGGGGGAACCCGAGATTTTATCGGAGGCCTCAATAGTAAGTTTGTTTAATAGATAGGCTAATGATGGGTTGATATACTTATGTCAATTTAATGAAACTGGACACTCCTACAGGTGCTTTTCCTTTGAGACACTTAAAGAGGCACTATAGCCTTAGGAACACAGATTTTTATGCATACTTGCAAGTACGTCACTGGTTTTTGAAAATTACTAAAGTCTTTAATATGGAATGGACACATCCAGGCATAAAAAATGGGCTTATCCTTTTCAAAATGGAAAGCACTCTATCAATTACTGGTACAAAATATTATTAACCTATACTGGTGAGCTTAATGCCCTAAAAATGTCTTTGAAATGGCGGTCTGACTTTCCCATTAATAGATACAGATATGGTGAAGCGTAGTAAAGTGAATGTAGATAATTGCAACTCTAATCTGCAATATGGAGAGAGTCGCATTTTAAAACTAATTAATAGGGTATACGTACCTCCTTCTTCTTTAAGCAAATGGTATCCCAATGTGTAAAATAATTGCCCTCGATGCTCTTCACCAGTAGCTGACCTGGTCCATATGTTTTGGAGTTGTCCAAAAATGTATCAGTTCTGGCGCGTATTCAATTTTGGATGAGGAAAATAACAAGTTCTAATACTACTCTGGATATTAAACATATTTTTTTCTCTTAGATAAAGGGGGTTAAGCAAGGTAACACTTAATTTATCAATATAGCTATTTGGGGGAAAGATACCTTATTCTCAGAAACTGGAGGTAAAAAACGGAACCAACTGTCAATAACCTTACATTCCTGTTGCAAACTCAATTATAATTGAGCAATTTGATACTTCTAACAATACGCAAAAACAACAGATAAGTTTGGTATGAAATGGCTGGATTTTTCTTAAGCTTTACGGGAATAATTCCCAGAGACAATTTATGAGCCCCTTTTCAAAATCTAGGAATAAATGATTAAGGAGTATGTAACTATGTATGTGCTCCCTTTATTTTTTTTATTTTTTTCCCTCTCCCTCCTTCCTCCCTCATTCCCCGGGAAATAACTTAAATAAGGTAGCAACATTTTGTTTCCTTTTCTTTCCCTATGATGTGTTCTTCTAACCTTCTCTCTTACTTTTTTATATAAAGGTCATGATTGTCTAACCTCCTACTCAATCTCATTTAGAACGGTTTGTGCTGTTAGTAAAAACTTTGTGATTTATGTATATTGGTACATGTGAATGTAATGATGCCAGCTATATGTCTGTTCTAGAGGAAAAGAAACAAATAACTGCTGCTTATCATGATATGCCTGAATGTTCTCTCTTTTTTTTCTCCTTCACGCACTGTTTTAGGGCAATGATATGAATAGACTTATTTGTTTCTTCTTTTTTTTTATTTTTCTTCTTCTGTTTATTATTCTTTTAAATTTGACATGTATCATTGTTTGTTATATTTTGTGGACATTGGACAGAATTTATATCTGTATCTATGTTATAACTGATGACCTGAATAAAAATATAAAGATAAAAAAAAAAGGCTACATAAGTCGGTTTATTGGTAACTTGGAATTCGCAAACTAGAAATGTAAAGTAAAACTCAGCCCACTCCAGTATTTTGGTCAAAAAAAAACCTTCAGGCCAGAAATTGTGAGTAGAGCCACACTGCCATAATATATAGATGCTGCTGATGGTCCGCACACTCGCAAAAGGGTTAAAGGTTTCTCCCTATGCACACTGTTAAGGCTTCTCCTGTACACCTAGATTGGCATGCTCAGTTTGTCATAAATGATTCTCAAGTAGCTGCTGCAAAACAGATTAGTGTACTCCTATTCAACAGAGTAGACAGTAAATCGATGCAGGAAGGTTGGCTTGTTGCGCTCAGCTTTGTCAATGCCAAAATGGTCTTGGTGGTTCTTGCTAGTGGCTCGGCTCTTGCAGGCCTATCTGTGAAAACATCCTCTGACCCTCTACATGGCATAACAAAGTATATGATGATTCCTCCTAATCATCGGCCGATCCTGCATCAGAGGATCCATCAGATGTCACCAGAGAGGTAAAGTTACGATCTTTGGTAACCCCCTCCAACTTGTGCATTAAATATAACCTCCCACTTCTCTCAGCTGGGGGTTAATAGTAGCGGGGTGCCTCTTAATGGCAGGTAGTATAACCGGAAGGCCTCCATCATTTCCTCAACCTTATGAGAATGTGGATCTGTGTTCTTAAACACCTTCAGGTAGATAGGCAGGTGTTCCATTAATGCCTCCAGAATAAATTTGCCAGAGTCCTCTAATGTCTTCATAAGCGTTAGTGGCTTGAGTATGAGTATCGCCAACTATGCTTCCAAAATTAGTATAGTAAGAGTCAAGTAGGAAGGTACTGCAATAATGATAGGTAATTATTTTCAAGATAACACTTCTAGTAACAACAGAGACATGGGTGTACTCTGCCTGGGGGGGGGGGGGTCAATTAGGAGGCCACAACCTACAAAATTTTCTGGAAGGCTAAAACTACTCCAAACTAGCTTTGATCTAGAGAGTAAAATGTATGGTGCAAATTTGCATTTGATGAGGCGATAAGGAATTACATTGTGTGTAAATTAAGTTCAAGGTCTGGAGCAGCAAACACTCATGTGACCTAATCATGGCCTGCTGCCTGGAAGTTCCCCAAATGTTACTACATTTGATATTGGCAACAGTAAAGGATTGTCTGTCATGTTGGTAACAAGCACAAACATGACATTGGTGCATGAAGCCTTAACACAATCACAGTTCACATATCCCAAAAGAACTCTTGGTACACATCACTGAGTCTTTCCACAGACAGAAAAGATTACATATTTTCTGATGGATCTGTAGGCCAATATAAAAACATGAGGAATTTTACCAACTGTGCAACCATGAGAGGGGCTTTGGTATAAAAGCATAATAGAACCTTTTGGCAACATCCCATGGCAAAAATGTATGTGATAGGGTTTTCTTCTCCCTTGTTCAGCAGATGAGCTAGGACCACCCTGAGCTAAGATACTGAGGTTTACATAACAATCTGTATAACCAAAATGTGTTGTTCAGCATTACACAAAGAAGGGTGGCTATGGTTTAATCAAGTGAAATACATTTTAAAAAACTGGTGCAATACTAATACATAAGAGGTTAAATAGCAGCAGTTTTAAGACCACAGCTACTTGCGTTTCAAGCTTGAGTGAAACTCTGGGGCTCTGAAGCTGCACTTGCAGTCCATTGTGTAGATAACATTACCAGCACCCCTTAAATCTGTGTATATTAAATTATAGACATTTGTGAGATAGCATTGAAAAGCAGCTTCAACATTCATCTTTTGAGCTAAATTTTTTATATCACACTTTCAAAAATGCAAGGTTGTTATCTCATTAAGGTACTCTGTGATAAGCTCTATCACCATCTTTGGGGTGATTCAAAATAAATAGTTACTATGTGCACCTAAGTTATAGTAATAAATCATTTGTTCTGTTGTATTTTTTATTCTGTGAGCTCCACCTTTAAATTAAAATAAAAATCAATAATTTAGCACTAATCCTAAAAGTTACAAGTAATTCAAGAAAATAAATTAATTTAAGCAACATGAGAGAGGAGTCGCAATATTTCATTCACATTAAGCAAACAGAGAAATAATTGCACCAGAGGTACGAGAACAGAGGTGCCCAAATTAAATTTGCCAGGAATTTAAAAAGTTTGCTCCTAAAACCAATCTTTAAATTAAAAAAAATATCTGCCAGCCATGAGCAACGATTCTTGAATATTAGTTGTAAACAACCATGTACTACAAAATATTGCGCTGGGGGCGGAGCCGACCATGGCCTGTGATGGCCGCATTTATGTTAATGCTCCATAGTTAATGTAGGTGCCCAGGGGGCTATGCGCGACATTGAGAGCCCGACAATTGTTTTAAACAACATAAGAGGTGACAGAGGAGACAGCGGAGGGTAATGATCTAAGTTAAATCCGCCATGTAAGGTAATTTTACCCGCACTTTACACTGACCAAAAGAGCACGCCCCTGCAGCAAGACCGGGAAACCCCGGGCAGACTCAAGACCAGCACGGCATACGGCAAAGCTGCAGAGGCCCAGACCTAGCATTAACCGGACCGGACAGGAAAAGCAGAGAGGTGATCTGGTGAGTGAGTGGGGGTACGGCCCGGCTGCAGCCCGCAAATCGTTGCGGTAAGACTTTTACTTTGCGCCCCTGATAGCTAGGCCGGGAAACCCTGCGGTACTCGCCCTTTTTCCATATAGCACCATCAAGGCCTCAAAACACTCCACCAGACACCTGTCAGATTTCAAAGGGGCAAAAGTGTAAAACCCTCAGCACCATCAGTCAAATCAAACAACATACAGCCTCAGGGTGTAGCACACCAGATCAGTATCAGCCCTTTTCTTAACCGGAAGATCCTACAGAGAATTATTCACTTGGGTTAAGCCTAAAAATAAAAACTGCGCTGCAATGAGTTTGACTGCTATGTAAAACACAATTAAGATCTTTTAGATTAAGAGCATAATAAGGAACTGCTTTGTATTGATGGACATTGGCAAAAAAACCCTCATATGGGACACTATCATATGTTAATGTGAATAAACATACATAAGGGGATATAACAGCTATTGACTTGTTTAATGATTTACATCACAAGAAAGGCAACAGCTACTGAATAGAACCGAAAAAGAAATTAATAAGATTTTGCTCTCAGCAGTCAAACTTATAGGACTTACAGAGGGTTACAAAAGTCTTTAATACATAATTTCATACTCTCCAAATCTATCTATAATGGCGGCAAGAAAGCTGAACAGAGCCGATAAGGGGTTCCAAAACAACAAACACACCAAGCAATAAGATGAATAAATTTTTTCAAAAACTACAAGCAACACCTCCGCAGAGGGAGGGGATTCTCAGCAGCTACAGGGGAAACGGCCCAGATACCCCGCCTCAACAAAGAGACTCCCCTATAACTAGGGCTGATCTGAAAGAATTGCCCACTTAGAACTGATCCAACCAATTTTTTCCAACAAGTCAATCAAGTGTTGAAAGACGGCCTCTCTGGAATAAAGAAAGAGTGGCGGAGTTGGGGGGGAGAGTAGCATATCTGGAGGAACAAGATGAAGAAACCACCTCCACTCTTGATCTTCTTACAAGGAAAATCGACACACAAGAATCGCAGATAGATTTCTCAACTCTAAATTGGAGGATTTGGATAATAGAGGGAGAAGGCAAACTTGAGAATAAGAGGTATACAAGAGAAAATATCCTCAGACGAGTTACCAAATTTTCTACAAAAAGTTTTTAAACACCTGATTGGCGACCAAGAAATAGAAGATATCCTACTGGATAGAGCTCACAGAGCTCTGAGACCACCCCCGAGAAGTGGAGAAACCCCCAAGAGATGTTATTCTCCGATTTCATAAGTACATGGATAAAGAAAGAATTATGTCAATGACGAGAAAGCATCAATCCTTCCAAATAGATGGCAAAAATTACAATTCTTCGCTGACCTTAGCCCCATCAACATTCAAAATCGGAAAGAGGTGAGATTTCTTACAACCACTTAAAAGAAAAAGGCTTGAACTATAGATGGGGATTCCCTTCAGCATCAAAGTAATGAAAAATAACAGATTAATCACATACAGATCACCCAATGATCTGGAACAATTTTGTAGATCTCTGGACATTCCTCCTCCCTCGCTCCCCCCCTCTGGATGCACCAAGAAGTACCATCCAAAAAGAAGGATAACACTCAACCACAACCTCAGAGACCCCATTGGAGTAAAGTGCCCCAGAAAAGATCTAGAGCCGCCTCCACAGCACAAAATACGCCAAGCTCAGAACCAGATAACGGCTGAGAGACAGATTTAGCTACAAACATGGCTCAATCACCAGAAGTGATCTGCAATTCCTTTTTTTTCTTCCTTTGTATTAAGAGCAAAGAAGAGTTTCCCCCTGAAATGGACTGACGGATGGGAATTCACTCTTACCATTTATAATTTTCAATACTTGATGACACCTTGATGGCTTATATTTATGTCTTACTAAGTTATGTTTTGCTAAGTTAATTTTTCTTTTCACAGCATCCCATTGAATATGAACATTCTAAATAATATGGTGGACTTGTCTAAAAATATGTTTTGATATATATGAGCGTTAACCCCTACGGGGTACAATTCAGCCTTCCGGTTGTGAATTATAACCCCAACGACTCTCTCCACAGGGATAGAGTCCTAGTTACGGGATTTTTAATCCCTTGTTGAATACTGTTATTATGTTATTTAAGTTACTTGTTTTTGTCTTAAACCGAATCTCTAAAGCCTTTTTTTGTCTTTCAATACCTAAGGACTTCTTTATCAGCTCCTAACATACCCACCGACCTGACATCATTCCTTCCATCCTTAAATGAGGACAGATCCAGCAGGGTAAGATTGGGACGCACCCACATGTACTACCACTTTCAGTGCCAGGGAAAGGGTAAGCGCAACTATGACTCACAGGGATAATGAGCACTGCACATAGAGAAATCACTTTAATTTCCCAAAATTGTAAGGGCCTCAACTCCCCCACAAAACGCTCTATAGCTCTTAACAGCTTTAAAAAGGGAAGGGGCGAATATAATATTTGTACAGGAGACACACTTCCTGAAGGATAGGGAACCCACGTTCAAATCCAAAGATTTTCCAGTCTCCTTTCTCCATTCCCATAAGAAAAAGACTAACAGAGTGGGGATCCTGTTCGGCAGGCATACCCCCTTCCAATTAATAGAGAAATATACAGATAAGGGGGGGTAGATTTATGGTTTTGATAGGTACATTGTTTAACAGAACGGTCACACTGGCGAATGTCTACTCCAACCAATACAGGCCAAGCCCAATTTATAAAACGGCTTGGTAACAAACTCTTAGAAATCCAGCAAGGGACTTTGATTCTGGGAGGGGACCTTAACGTTGCATTGTTCCCAGCCATGGACTGCTCACAGGGCTACAGTTCAGTAACCAAAGGTTCTAGACAATTGATTAATAATACATTAAGGAAAACTCACACTTCTAGACACTTGGCGATATAAACATCCAACTACACGTAATTATTCTTTCTACTCTAACCAGCGAGGTCTTATTCTAGAATCGATTACTGGCTTCTAGAGCATAAACATCTATCCTTACTCAGAGATGCTAATATACAGACAGTCGCGTGGTCTGACCATGCCTCTGTCTCAATTAATTTAGAATGGCCCTCAGCCCCAATGTTACCCTTCTTGTGGAGGATGGACGAGGCGCGATTACATGACCCCATTTTATTACAACAAACAAGTAGAAATATCACTGATTACTTTCAGACAAATTGGGATCTTCATGTGAGAAACCGTCGGTGTGGCTAGCACATAAAGCTGTTGTAAGGGGACACTTATTGAAAGATAAAGCCCATTATAAATGCATAATCAATCGCCTACCTCTTGCAACTAACACATAAACTACAAACAGCAGAATTAGCACACAAACATAACCCTGTGGATGGGAGGCCTTCAAAAAACTCTCACCGACGCCAAAAAACTCCTGAAAGATTTTCTGAACAAGGAAGCTTGTAGAAAAGCTCTATATTTGAAAAAAATATATTATCAGGGGGGGAATAAAGCGGGAGCCTTGTTAGCGAGGGCATTAAAAAGCAAATCTCTGAATAACTATATTCTTAGTGTGACAGATAGAGGAGGGACGGAAATAACAGACACCAAACTAATAGCACAAACGTTTAAAGAATATTATAGAGATCTGTATAACCTCCCCACACATAATTTTTCATCCCAAAACGAGGACTCTGGAGGGATATCTCCAGAACACCGAACTAAATCAATTCAGGCAGCTGACAGAGACAAATTGGAAGGGCCAATCACCTTAAAAGAAGTCATAGACGCTATAGATAATTTACCAGCCAATAAAAGTTCGGGACCCGACGGATTTTCTAACTCATATTATAAACAATTTAAAGAACAATTAGCACCTCATTTATTAGCTCTTTTTAACCATATAGACGACTCTGGCCATCTCCCTAAAGAATTTTTTCGAAGCCCACATTACGGTAATTCCCAAGCCGGGGAAATCCCCTAAACTAACAAGTAATTATAGACCTATTTCTTTATTGAACTCAGACCTAAAAATTTATACTAAGATTCTAGCAAACCGACTAAACATAATTCTACCTCAAATTATCCACACGGATTCAGTCAGGTTTTGTCCCAGGGAGGGAGGCGAGAGACAACACCATTAGGGCCCTCCAGCTGATCGAACACGCCAAAGTCACCAATACAGAAATGGTAATTTTATCAACAGATGCCGAAAAGGCGTTTGATCGCCTTGATTGGAACTTTTTATTTGCCACATTGAGTAAGATAGGGTTAGGAGAAAAAATGATCAAGAGAATAAGATGTCTGTACCACTCCCCCACAGCAAAAGTTAGAGTTAATGGTATGGGTTTCGGATCCATTTCATATAATTATTATTATTATTATTATCGGTTATTTGTAGAGCGCCAACAGATTCCGCAGGCTGTCCTCTGTCTCCGATACTATTCATACTAAGTATGGAGGTGCTGGCGCAGAGGATCAGAGATAACCCCCAAATACATGGGATTAAAGTGGGCCCCCCTAGAATTTAAATTATCTATGTATGCCGATGATGTCCTTTTTACCTTGACCTCCCCAGAGACATCAGTATCAGAGGTTATACAAGAACTGAAACAGTTTGGCGCCTTTTCCAAATTTTTAGTCAACGCTCAGAAATCAGAGATATTAAATATCTCCCTGTCAAAAATAAAATTTAAAACTTTGTTAAAGGGTTAGAAATTGATTCCTATGTGAACCTAATTAAAATATTCTATTATAATAATGATTATAAATGTAATCATTTAAAATAGTTTTTTTTTAATTAAAATAAACTATCACATACCTTATGGTTAAGGTTAAATTGTTATGAATTGTGCGGTAATGACCGCCCACAAAATCAGGCATGGCTCATCTAATCCAGCACCCGCCCCCCCATCCAATGGCAAGTGGCTGGGCACCTTAATTTAAATATTAGATTCAGTCAGCATCGCATGTGCAGTACTGACGTTAAAGAACAACTGTTCACAGCTTATTCATCCTATTGGGTGAAGGGGCAGCTTAAAGTGTCAGTAAACTTAAAATATAATGTTATATAATTCTGCACATAGTGCAGATTATATAACATTATATTTTAAGTTTACTGTCCCTTTAAGTTCACACAGGCAACTGAGTGGAGACAGACAGGTAACACTATACACAGATACTCATTAAGACTTTACAAGCGGCTTCTGTCCTACACTTCATCCCTGCTGTACTAATGAGAGCAGCGTGTATACTAGAATTCTCCCTGCCTGTGATGAAGTCCATCTGTGTTTTGAACGTTGAATACGGCAGTGAGTTTGAGAGCTATGTTTATTTAACTGTCGGGCTCATCTCCCCCTCCCTCTTGCTGTGTTTGCTGGATTAGTGACGGTGAGGGCTCCGTTTCTACATGAAAGCAAACACAGCCAGAGGGAGGAGGGACCGAGGGAGATGAGCCTGACAGTTAAATAAACATAGCTTTCAAACTCACTGCCATATTCAACGTCTAAAACTCGGATGGACTTCATCACAGGCAAGGCAGAAATTCTAGTATACACACTGCTCTCTTCGTCTCTTCCTCTCAAGTGTGAAGCTGCCCCTCCAACTTCCTGTCAGTACTAGTAGACTGCTTGAGAGTGAGACTGGGGGACGAGTCTGCGCATGCGTTGGTATAAAATTGTTTTAATGCGCATGCGGGCTGCCATAATGTTTCTACCTAGGTAGAACACACCATATAATGTTTAGAAAATGGGCTTGGCACAGTTTCTAAGTTTCAAATTGAAATTATAAAAAATGTTAAGAAAACTTTACAAAGGTATCAATTGCAAATCTATTTATTATTTAAATAGTTTTTAATTATTTAAAAATATTTTTTGGGTTTACTATCCTTTAAAACACTGCCCATTTAAACACCAACTCAAGGCAATCAAATACTTGGGAATAAATCTGACTCCATGTCCTAGGCCTTATTGCAATTGAACTTTACCAATCTTCTCACTGCCATAACACAAGATTTACAGAAATGGAAAGATCGCCCTTTTTCTTGGTGGGGAAGACTGCAAATCCTTAAAATGAATATACTGCCCAGAGTATTATACGCCATCCAAGCAGTTCCTATAGCACTACCACACGCCTTATTAGATCAAACTCAAAGGGTTCTGAATCAATTCGTCTGGGGTTCAATTAAACCACGCATTAAAAAGAAGACAATGTATAGGGCAGTCCGAGAGGGGGGGTTGGGTTTGCCGGACATAGAGACTTACTATCAAGCCACTAGCATACAGAGAATAATAGACTGGCATAGAAATAGAGACAGGAAGGTGTGGATACCGATGGACTCCCATATTTTACACACACCTCACCCCGGGGCACTATGCTGGATAGCGAAACAGAATAGGCCACCTTGGTTAAAACAGTACTCGTTACTCTCCAACGTCTTTGACGTCTGGGATAAGATAGTTAGAAAGCACCCACAAATTTCCACTTTGAGTTCCCCCATGTGCCCTATATCTCCAAACACGGAATTGACTGGGGGTATTAGATTCGACAAAGCAAATTCAAACATGTGGGAAATGGGATTTACAGTTCCGCTTTTCTCTTTGACTAGGGATGGCAAATTAAAACAGAAACATGAATTGAAAGACATACTAGGAGGAGCCTTTACTAATTGGTTAAAATACAATCAAATACATCACCTTGTACAAACCCACCCACAAAAGATTCTCTGCTCAGGAAACTAACTCCATTCGAGTTGGTTTGCTCGTTAAACCTTCCAGCCCACCACACATTGTCTATGGCCAAAAAGCTATTAACTAACGCACAAAAAGGAGCTTTGCCCGACTATGCAGATCGTTGGCATAAAGATTTAGGTAAAAGATTAACAGACACGGAGTGGGAACATATTTTTCACAGTATTAGAAAGTCCTCCTGTTCCACAAAGTATCTAGAGACCAATTTTAAGTTATTGACTAGATGGTATCTCACTCCCTCCAGATTGAAGAGTATTTTTCCCCCTTTCCTCGGAGCTTTGCTGGCGGGGGTGTGGGATGAAGGGAACTTTATTACACATTTGGTGGGATTGCCCTATTATAAAGCCCTTCTGGGAAAAAATTCAAGAAACCATTAATGCAATACTAGGAGTAGACACTCATTACATTTTAGTACCAGAAGTCGCATTACTGAATCTCCCACCACCTTGCAAATGCAAACTCAGAGGTAGACTGATTCAATTTACACTAAACACAGCAAGACTACTGGTGGCTAGAAAATGGAAATCTCAATCAAGCCCTTCATTTGGGGAATGGTGTGCTTTGATGAAAGACACCATTTTAATGGAAGAATATGGTTATTTCAAAAATAACAACTTAACTTTCTTCCTGGAACTTAAGTTTATATGGGAGGACATGCAACATAAACCGCCCCTTAACAGCAGGGCCTTTTCCAGAGACTCGAGTGTGACGTAAGAAAGATAAGGAATGGTTCATATTCAGGGTTGTGACACAGCAATCAATGCACTCCCCCTACACCCAGACCTCCCGACATATCGACAATAACACTGACATGGGACTGACTTATCATACAAACAGCTGGTTGGAGAGCAGAGAGTCCTGCAGGTATACAGTGCTATAAAGATAAGAGATTCAGTATTTTGGTTAAGTTTGTAGTTAGTTTGTTTAGGTTACAATGTAAGTCATTCTTCTCCCGAATCCCAAATCAAAGCAGTATAATGGCATATTTTTACATTGTTCACAACAGTCAGAGAGAGGATGGAGTATATTGGGGGGGTTTTTGTACCAGAATTGTACTTGTACTGCTTCATGCTATTTGTTGTGCCTAAAAATTCAATAAAGATTGATATACAGGGAGTGCAGAATTATTAGGCAAATGAGTATTTTGACCACATCATCCTCTTTATGCATGTTGTCTTACTCCAAGCTGTATAGGCTCAAAAGCCTACTACCAATTAAGCATATTAGGTGATGTGCATCTCTGTAATTAGAAGGGGTGTGGTCTAATGACATCAGCACCCTATATCAGGTGTGCATAATTATTAGGCAACTTCCTTTCCTTTGGCAAAATGGGTCAAAAGAAGGACTTGACAGGCTCAGAAAAGTCAAAAATAGTGAGATATCTTGCAGAGGGACGCAGCACTCTTAAAATTGCAAAGCTTCTGAAGCGTGATCATCGAACAATCAAGCGTTTCATTCAAAATAGTCAACAGGGTCGCAAGAAGCGTGTGGAAAAACCAAGGCGCAAAATAACTGCCCATGAACTGAGAAAAGTCAAGCGTGCAGCTGCCAAGATACCACTTGCCACCAGTTTGGCCATATTTCATAGCTGCAACATCACTGGAGTGCCCAAAAGCACAAGGTGTGCAATACTCAGAGACATGGCCAAGGTAAGAAAGGCTGAAAGACGACCACCACTGAACAAGACACACAAGCTGAAACGTCAAGACTGGGCCAAGAAATATCTCAAGACTGATTTTTCTAAGGTTTTATGGACTGATGAAATGAGAGTGAGTCTTGATGGGCCAGATGGATGGGCCCGTGGCTGGATTGGTAAAGGGCAGAGAGCTCCAGTCAGACTCAGACGCCAGCAAGGTGGAGGTAGAGTACTGGTTTGGGCTGGTATCATCAAAGATGAGCTTGTGGGGCCTTTTCGGGTTGAGGATGGAGTCAAGCTCAACTCCCAGTCCTACTGCCAGTTTCTGGAAGACACCTTCTTCAAGCAGTGGTACAGGAAGAAGTCTGCATCCTTCAAGAAAAACATGATTTTCATGCAGGACAATGCTCCATCACACGCGTCCAAGTACTCCACAGCGTGGCTGGCAAGAAAGAGTATAAAAGAAGAAAATCTAATGACATGGCCTCCTTGTTCACCTGATCTGAACCCCATTGAGAACATGTGGTCCATCATCAAATGTGAGATTTACAAGGAGGGAAAAACAGTACACCTCTCTGAACAGTGTCTGGGAGGCTGTGGTTGCTGCTGCACGCAATGTTGATGGTGAACAGATCAAAACACTGACAGAATCCATGGATGGCAGGCTTTTGAGTGTCCTTGCAAAGAAAGGTGGCTATATTGGTCACTGATTTGTTTTTGTTTTGTTTTTGAATGTCAGAAATGTATATTTGTGAAGGTTGAGATGTTATATTGGTTTCACTGGTAAAAATAAATAATTGAAATGGGTATATATTTGTTTTTTGTTAAGTTGCCTAATAATTATGCACAGTAATAGTCACCTGCACACACAGATATCCCCCTAAAATAGCTATAACTAAAAACAAACTAAAAACTACTTCCAAGACTATTCATCTTTGATATTAATGAGTTTTTTTGGGTTCATTGAGAACATGGTTGTTGTTCAATAATAAAATTAATCCTCAAAAATACAACTTGCCTAATAATTCTGCACTCCCTGTATATAAAAAAAAAAAAAAAAATATTGCACAAAAAAGTTATAATGGCTCAAATATATGAAGTCTCAGGTATTAGAACAAAAAAAAGCTTGCAAAGGGCTTTAACATTGTGATACATACATATACATGTCTAAAGATGTATATATACTGTATATGTTTATATATGTGTACATATGTATTTACAGAAATATATACACATATAAACACAAATTCATATGTATACATATATAGACATAAATATAGAACACAGAAATACAAATACCCCTTGTTTGGGTTGCAAGGTCAATTGCACAGTGTGCTTATTAATATAGTGAATGTCCCAGGAGATAAATAAATATATCTCTATATGGTTGCTGTGGTATATAGTGTTTTTATCCCTTATACAGATAACCCGGACCACAGAGAGGAAGTTAAAAGTACCTCTGTAAGTCTTTTATGTCATATACTTCAAATAATTTGCAATGCAAAAAATGGATATCACAATGATGCAATATATAATGTGCACAGTGGCCATACTCACACCTTCCCTCCTCGGGTGTCCTTTGGATATTTCTCCAGCAAACCCACATCCATACAATTCAACGTGGTCAGCTGCCATATATCCAAGCTTACTCCTGGTGTCTACCATAATCAAGAAATTTGCTCCTCTTGGTGTCAGGCTAAAAGCGGATTCTCCAAACAATCAAAGATGTAATACGGGAAGCTTTAAAACTTAATCCTTTATTGAAAACAGGGTAAAATCCAGGCAGAACTAATATGTGTGTATGTACAAACAAGTAAAAGCACCCGTCTGATGCCGGCTGACCTGTGACGTGTGGCCTGTTTACATGTTTGTACATACACGCAGATGAGTTCTGGATTTTACCCTGTTGTCAATAAAGGATTAAGTTTAAAAGATCCCCAGATTACTTATTTGATTGTTTGGATAAATAGAGAACACCCAATGTCAAAGGCAATCAGGTAAGAGGTGCACTCAGAACAATATACAAAAACACAAAACTACAGAAACAAAAGAAGGTGGATACGTGATCGTGTATCAAGTTAGTCCCAAGTCCAAATCATCAGGCAGCTCTCATGAATATGTATACGGATAGCAAACTATGTCCTGGAAGACAAACAATCAGAGGCGTCTCATGGTGCAATATCGCTCAAGAGTGGTCTTTGTGTAGGTGATAGACAAATGGGTACTCACAGAGAGGAAGGCACAAAAAGTGCAGGTCACGCAGGCCGAGGCTTTTAAGCCGCTCGGCTGACTCACTCACACGCCAAGTCAGGCTGTTAGGAACTCTGCCACAATGTGGGTCATGACGTCATCCGCCTCACACTCTGTGCTGGACACCTGCTGTGGTCATCAGCTGTGTGCAGACTCCGATTTCTAACAAAGAGAAAACTCCCACTTCCATAAGAAGTTGGCAAAGGCTCCAATAGAAGAGTATAAGGGCAATGCGAGAATCGATTAAAATATTTTTATTAAAAAGATTAAAACCATATAAACAGCAACTCGTTTCTCGTCACACACTGCCGTTTCATCAGGCTGTAATCAGGCTTCCTCCAATCATTGCGTGCCCCACCAGCTGAACACCAAAGGGGGCACACAATGATTGGAGGAAGCCAGATTCGTCATCCATATGATAAATACAGTAGGAGATGCAGGTGGAGGATCGGCGTTATGTTTACCATAATGCAAAGGTAAGTATTTTAAAAAATAAGCGTCTTTGTAAACTTTAATGAATTAAAGTGCCCCTGTTTTGAAGATTATTTTTTGATCCTTAAAATTTACAATCACTTAAAGTCAGCTCCATAAAACTTAAGGAGTTAACCTTCTTTCTCCACTGACTCAATATATTTAAAAAAGAAGCACAGAACAACTCCCCACTGCATCATAGGACAAGTGAAACTTTATTATGCTCAGTTGAAAACAACTAACAAAATATATTGAGAGGACTGGACAACATGAAGAGCTACTAACAGTGACTCCATTTATACGCTAATAAATATATATATATATATATATATATATATATATATATATATATATATATAAATCAATGTAAATATTTGCATAGGAAATTAGCACATCTAGGCAAGTATCCCCGATTGCTTTTCCCCAGAAATAACTCATATGCAATGCTACCAATGCACAAGAGAATTCTGGGTAAGTTATGCAAATTAGCATATCTAATTTGCATAACTTACCCAGAATTCTCTTGTGCATTGGTAACATTGTATATGAGTTATTTCTGGGGAAAAGCAAGCGGGGATACTTGCCTAGATGTGCTAATTTCCTATGCAAATATTTACATTGATTTAATTTTGAGACATGGAGGATTTTAATTTCAGTTTTTTATCTCCCCCCATAATTTTAATGAATTTATATATATATATATATATATATATATATATATATATATATATATTTTATATATATATATTTTTATATATATATATATATATATATATATATGCAGTACTGTGTAAAAGTCTTAGGCCACCATTAGATTTGTTGTTTTAGCAAAGTTTTAATGACCATCCATATTTATTTTTTGGTCTCTTTATTAAGATACAAACAGAAAATACAGGAAATATGTACAAAAATATATAAAAATGACACAATTTTCGGAACAAAGTGGCTTCTTCAGGCAAAAGTCAGTATTTAGTATGACCTCCCTTGGCACTAAGAAAATCTTTATTATTATTAACAGTTATTTGTAGAGCACCAGCAGGTTCCACAGCGCTAAAGACATGGGTCTAATATGCAAGGTGACAGTAGAGAGGGGTTCAAGGGGATAACTAAAGGAGTAAAGGAACTAAGATAAGAAAATGTTAGTGTATATTATATGCATCCCTAAACAGTAGAGTCTTTATGGAGCGCTTGAAAGTTTGAAAACTAGGGGAGAGTCGTGTAGAGCGAGGCAGAGAGTTCCACAAAATCTTAAACTCTTTTGCGGAGACTGTCTTGAAGTTTTCTGAAGTAATCTTCTTAAATATTATACCAGGCTTCTTTAAGCACTTCCCAGAGTTCTTCTTTAGATTTAGATTGTCTTTTATTTATTTCTTTGTCCAGGTGATCCCATACTGCCTCTATAATATTCAGGTCTGGACTCTGTTGAGGCCAATCCATTACTGTCAGTTTTTTATCAGCTAATTTTCTTTCCAAATATGATTTCACTGCATTAGCAATGTGCTTTTGATTGTTATCATGCTGAAAAATTTCCAGAAGTTCAGACCTGAATATTATAGAAGGAATGGCATGATGAATTACAGTCTGTACTCTTCAGCATTTATGATCCCATCAATTCGGACAATATCACCAACACCACTGGCAGAAATGCGGCCCCAAACATGGATAGACCCTCCACCATGTTTCACTGAAGGCCACAAGAACTCATTGTTCCGTCTCTCTCCAACTCTTCTTCTTACATTTTGTCGACAATTGAACCCAAAAATGTGATCTTCATTCCAATCTTTGTGAGATTTAGCCTTTTCACCCTATTTCCCTTCAGTAAAAATGGTTTCTTGGCAGCTACCCTTCCACAAAGACCATTCCTGACCAGCTTCTTTGGACTGTAGAAGGGTCAACTTGGCATCCCGATAATGCTGCCAGATTCTGAGCCAGGTCCTTGCTGGACATCTTCCGGTCTTGTAAAGAAGAAGCTCTGAGAAACTTATCATCAGATTTTTTAAGTTTTCTTGTCCTTCCAGTCCTTTTTTGTCCTTGACCTCTCCTGATTCTTCAAATTACTTTAAAACAGCTTAAATACCACATATTGAGTATCCATTTTGTTTGCTGATTTCCCTTTGAGAGTGGCCTTGCTGATGCAAAAGTATGATTTTATGTCTGTCAAATTCTGTGATCTTTGGCATTTTGAATGTAATAATATGATTTAAAGTTGGTCTTATTAGCAAGCTTCCAATGAATTAAACTCATACCACATGTGTAATGCTCAAGCATGTCTTGAACAAACCTGGTGCAATAGACCCTTTTCATAGGAGTCATTTTGACATAAAATAGTAGGACACATACAGGTGTGTATATATATATATATATATATGATCCTGCATCAAGGAGCACACCAAAGTTGTTTGTTGCACTGTGACTACAGCATCTGTCATTTGCAGGTACAAGGGGACAAGTTTATCTATTTGAACGACCCCACGCCAAGATTGATGCAAAGATTGACCACTATTGCATTGGACCCAATAAGCTGGACACTTTGCACCTATTGAGAGGACCGGACGACATGAAGAACTGCTAACAGTGAGTCCATTTATACGCTAATAATACTTCATAATACTTTTGAGCTTGAATTGAGTGAGTAGATCGCCTGTGGGAATTTAGTTTTGTTTTCTTGTCTTTCCTTGTACTATTAAAATACTGCACTATGTGGAACCACTTTGTGTGCTTCTTACTTCTTTTATAGATATATGTATATATCTAGAGCAGAGCTTTCCAAACTTTTCATGTTGGCGACACACTTTTTAGACCTACATCATTTTGCGACACAGTAATTCAGTTGTACTAGAAAATAGGAGGTTAAACTAACTTGTTTTAAGAGATACGGACACATACATAAATTATATAATAATGAAATGTATTTACAAGTAACAGTAAGTATGTGCAAGAATTAAAAAAAAGTTTAATAACACCAATAGCTACTTACTATTTTAATGGGATGTATGAGGTTGATGGGATGAACACAATTTCTTAATATTTGGCGGAATATTAGATAAAGACACTCGCATTTCATCATCAAGCATTTTTAAGCTTCCACTTCCTATCCATATATCAAGAGCAGGAGCAGCAATGCACTACTGGGAGCTAGATGCAAAATACACCACTGACTTCTGACTTCAGCTCAGCATTTAAGCTGCCACCCTCAGAGCTTGGTGAGTCCGATTGACTACTGCCCACGCTGCAAACACACTGCTGTCCCACTCACTGACTACACATGCAGTAACGAGCCAATTAAGGAGACGTGCAGTCAGGGCCATTGTGCCGCCAATGGGAATAGTTTCAGTTCCCACTGAGCTGCGCCAATAGGTTAAGATGATCTGTGACCCACTAGGTATCAACCACGTGTCAACCATGTGATATGCGTAGCAGGTAGGCGGAAAGTCGGAAACCAAAAAAAATTAAAAAAAAAAAAAATTGTGCTGAAGCAGGGACACACCTACACACTGCTGCCGACACACTAATGTGTCACGACACACAGTTTGGAAAGCACTGATCTAGAGAGAGAAAGAGAGAGAGAGAGGCCCAGTGCAATATAGCAATGTATGACATGAGAGTGTTGTTACATTTACACTTTGTGCTTTGTATTTTATATTACTTTAGACTTCATATATGTATATATATATATATATAAATACCGTCCAATGTACTGTGTCACCCTCCTTGGGACATCCGCCTGGGTGCAGAAATAAAGTAGATACTCCTTATATATATATATATATATATATATATATATATATATATATATATATATATAATTAGACAATCAATCAAAAACCACTGTGAAACAAAATACTGTACCCCTGTTGGTCACCATTTCACCCAACCTGACCACTCCATCCAAAACCTCAAAATCAAGATTCTCAGAGGCAACTTCAAAAACACCATAGAAAGAAAAAACCTTTGAAATGAAAATGATAATGCACTTCAACTTGCTAAATTCTGGACTAAATGTGGACTCTGGTTTCTTAACCCATAATCAAACTTTTTTGTAATGTACTTTCATATACTGTAGTCAATTACATTATATATTCCGCACTACACTTTTGTCATTATTATTATTTTTCCCCTTTTTTTCTTTCTTTCCTTTCTCCTTTTTTGACTATCTTATTTTACTCTGTATACCTAATTTCTCATCTTTATTCATATTAATTCTATGTTGATATAGAACTTTATGTCAGTATATGCTTTGTGTATAACCATATATTTCCTCTGTCTGTTATCTTTTACTGACACTATTTGCCTGTCTTGTTAACCCCTATCATGATTTTTACGACACCCCCTCCTCCCCCTGCATTCAGACCTCTGTAACACTTTCTGTCTTTTTAGCCTGTGTTTTAAGATATAATCTGTAAATTCCATCAAATTGGTCAGTATTGCTAAAGACTTGAAAAAGGAAGACACTCTTCCGAAAGCTTGTCATCTTATAACTGTATAGTTAGTCCAATAAAAAAGTATTATTATTCAATGCAGTACTCTTGTTATTTTGATATTGAAATTTCCAGTGGTCCACTAGTCCCGAACAACTTAGAAATTGCAGCGGACGACTTTGAAATTTTCCTTTTTCCTATCTTTAACATTGAGTGTAGTAGTAACTTTTTCCCTCTGGGCAAGTAGCTTTTCACCCCTGAATAGTAAACCCTAGTGATATTTTTCCACCCCTGTTTACATAAATATATATATATATATATATATATATATATATATAGAGAGAGAGAGAGAGAGAGAGAGAGAGAGAGAGAGAGAGAGAGTGCAAAGAAGTGGTAGAAGTGGATGTTAAAGGAACAGAGTATCTGGGAGAGGAGTTCAAATGCTTTATTAGAAATCATTTAAACTAATAAAGGGGGGTAGCATTAATATATCCACCTGCCCCCCACAGCATGCCAAAACTGTTAGTCCAAGTAACAATTCTAGAAATTCTAGTAGAAAAATTCTTCGTGCCATGAGCACAAATGCTCGCAGCTTAGGAAATAAATTACCTGAACTCATTTCAATAATGACTAAGGACAACTTGGATTTAGTAGCTATAACAGAAACATGGTACAATGATTTGCATGACTGGGACATAGTCATACCTGGATACAGGTTATTTAAAAAGAACAGAGTAGGAAAGAAAGGTGGAGGAGTTGCTCTGTATGTAAATGAAAATGTAAAGGTTATTGAAATTGTAGGAACAAATGATGAGGTAGAAAGTATTTGGGTGACTTTGGAAATTGGAGATAAAAATGTTTTTAGAATAAGGGATTGTATATAGGCCTCCATTGCAGGATGAAAAACTGGACAATCTGTTATTAGAAGAAATAACCAAAATGACCATGAAGGGTAAGGTTATAGTACTGGGGGACATTAATTTGCCAGATATAGACTGGAAGATTCCTTCTGCTAGATTAGCTAGAAGCAGGTTTATTCTTGAATCTCTGCTAGGGGAATCACTTGAGCAATTAGTCAAGGAACCAACTCGTAAGGAAGCTATATTAGATCTAATACTTACAAACAGTGATACAGTTTCAGATGTGTCTGTAGGTGAGAACTTAGGATCCAGTGATCATCAATCTGTTTGGTTTAGTATTCATGTGCAGGAACTGTCCACCCAGACTAAAACAAAAGTTTTAGACTTTAGGACGGCAGCTTTTTCATTAATGGGAGAATACCTAAAAAACTATTTAAAAGGGAAAACTCTTATTACAGGGGTTCAAGAACAGTGGGAATTTGTGAAAGGTGCCATTTTAGATGCAACCGCACACTGTATTAGACATGTCTGTAAAAGTAAAAGAAGTAGCACATGCTGTAAAGATAAAAAAGATAGCTTATAAAAATTACAGACACACACAAGCAGATGATGATATGAAAATATGGAGACTCCAACAAAAAAAGACTAAGCAGTTAATTAGGAAGGTTAAAGCTCATGCAGAAGAGAAGATAGCACAGTCAGTAAAACATGGGGACAAAACATTCTTTAGATATATTAGTGAAAGAAGAAAAAATAAGGTAGGAATAGCAAAATTGAAATCAGTTGATGGTAGAATAATAGAAGGAGATAATCAGATTGCAGACTGTCTCAATGATTACTTCTGTTCTGTTTTCACAAAAGATTGTGAAGATACAATGTCTACATTAAGGGATGCTACGAAAAATAGAAACAAGCTTAACAGTAATCTTTTTACAGAGGATGAGGTTTTGTTAGCATTATCAAAAATAAATGTTAAAAAGGCAGTGGGTCCTGATAATATTCATCCAAGGGTTTTAAAAGAACTTCGATCAGTGCTAACTGTCCCATTAACTGATCTGTTTAATCAGTCACTATTAACCGGAGCTGTCCCAGATGATTGTAGAATAGCAAATGTAATACCTCTTCATAAAAAGGGCAGTAGAGAAGAATCTGGCAACTACAGGCCAGTTAGTTTAACTTCAGTAGTAGGGAAATTAATGGAAAGCCTCTTAAAAGAAAGAATTATGACTTACATAAAGACAAACAATTTAGAGGACCAAAATCAGCATGGTTTTACTTCAGGGAGATCATGTCAGACTAATCTAATTGACTTCTTTGATTATGTAAGAAAAGTATTAGACAAGGGTGGAGCAGTTGATGTGGCATATCTAGATTTCAGCAAAGCATTTGACACCGTCCCACACAATAAACTAATTCACAAACTGTATCTCCTTGGTCTAGATTCAAAAATTGTGAACTGGGTGGAATGCTGGCTTAAGGACAGAAAACAAAGTGTCTTAGTAAATGGAGTTCATTCAGCAGAGGGGGCTGTTACTAGTGGTGTTCCTCAGGGGTCAGTTCTGGGGCCTGTTTTGTTTAACATATTTATCTGCGATATCAGCAAAGGGCTACAGGGGAAAGTATGTCTCTTTGCATATGATACAAAAATTTGTAATAGAGTGGATGTTCCAGGGGGGGTAGACAAAATGAGAAGTGATATACAACAATTGGAGGATTGGACAAACGACTGGGATCTAAAGTTTAACACAGCAAAGTGTAAAATAATGCATTTAGGGAAGAAAAATCCAAATGTTAATTACAGACTCAATGACACTTTACTGACTGTTACAGATGAGGAACAGGACTTGGGAATTATTATTTCAGATGATTTAAAACTTAGTAAACAATGTAGTAATGCAGCGAGTAAGGCTAGCAGAATGCTTGGATGTATTGGTAGAGGTATTTGCAGCAGAAATAGTAAGGTTCTTATGCCAATTTATAGATCATTAGTTAGGCCTCATCTTGAGTATTGTGTGCAGTTCTGGAGGCCATATCTTCAGAAGGATATTAACAAACTTGAATCTGTGCAAAGGAGGGCTACCAAAATGGTACATGGTCTAAAAAATAAAACTTACCAGGATAGGCTCAATGACCTAAATATGTATAGCTTAGAGGAGAGAAAGGAAAGAGGTGATATGATAGCAACTTTCAAGTACATTAAAGGGTTTAGTAAAACTGAGGCTGTGGGTATTTTACATAAAATGGAAAATTCAAGAACAAGGGGTCATGAGCTCAAGCTAAAGGGTAGTAGATTCAGGAGTAATTTGAGGAAGCACTTCTTTACAGAAAGAGTGATTGATTTATGGAATAAACTTCCTCAAGAGGTAGTAGCAACAAACACTGTGGGGGACTTTAAAAATGCATGGGACAAGCATAAGGCTATTCTACGAACTAGATAAGTTTATACTGTTAGGTAAGGTCGGGCAGACTTGCTGGGCCTATGGCTCTTATCTGCCATCAATATCTATGTTTCTATGTAGTAATTCTTAGTTAGGTAGAAGTATCTGATGCAACTATGAAATGCAATGGTAATGTACAATAAATATTAGGGAAAGGGGATAGTGTAACAGAAGAGACCCTTTGCTGCTGTCCCAGATCTGACCTATCCTTCAGTGCCACCTTTGAAGGGAGTCTGTTGTGGAAAAATGTTCTGTGTAGGAGGAGGACTGCGCTCAAGGGGGATGAATGAATGGATGAAAAGGAGAAGGCAAAAAGAGGGAAAACAAAAGGAGAGACTTATAGTGTAATAAGTTCAAAACCAAAAGCTTTCTGTGCTTGGATATGAAAATTGCTCACCTGTTATTACCTCAATCGTATGAGGTAAGTGACTTGGGTGGGTAGGAAGTATTTCCACACTGTGGTAAAGATGATATTCTTTAATACGTCTTCCTTTAATACTACCTACTGTGAGTGTAGTGGTGAGGAGTATTGATGTTATACACAAAACAGTGCAGTCGTTCATATAACAAAATGAAGATTTATTTACACAAAATAAAATAATTAGTTATTTGGTTTAAAAGTTCTGCTATTTGGTACTGACTGCAGAAACAATGTTTGTGTCCTTGTGTTTTAAACACTATTTTTAGCACTATTTTTAGCAAATGTCCACAAACAGGATGGAGTGATTGCAAATACTGGTATAATGGTGTTTGGAGATATTAAACTATTATTCAATATGCCCAAAATGTCCCGCAGGGACCAGCATACTATCAAAAGTTACAAATCTATCATGTAAAAGTTAAACAGTTCACTTACCTGTAATACTCTGACGAATTGATACAATCAAGAAACGCATAAGGGGCAGAGGTACGAGCAGCGGTGATGTCACTTCTGGTTCTCATGATCCGTGCAATACGGACAACACAGATGCCGAAGCTGCCTCTTGCACCTCTAACAGGACTCAAACAGATTACAGGGAAGTGAACTGTTTAACTTGTTACCACAACACGTCTCACTGATTTATCTTGCTAGCTGTATACAGATGAAGGGCCAGATTACAGTTGAAAGTAAAAAGTTATTGCTCTCGCGCTAACCTGATAGAGAAAAAAAAGTAGAAAAAACCTTACACCCCCACTCGCACTCTAACCAGAACGCATATTCTCAAGTGTGCTAGCCCAAAATGAAAATATGAATATTTCACATGCCAATGTTCTTCACATAGCAGAATATGTTCTATTTATTCATAAATACTTCTACAGTTTTTTTAATGTAATTGTGGTACAATATATATGTATACCTATATATACATGATTATATATAGGTATAGATATATACAGATATACAGTTGTGCTCATAAGTTTACATACCCTGGCAGAATTTATGATTTCTTGGCTATTTTTCAGAGAATATGAATGATAACACAAAAACTTTTCTTTCACTCATGGTTAGTGTTTGGCTGAAGCCATTTATTATCAATCATCTGTGTTTACTCTTTTTAAACCATAATGACAACAGAAACTACCCAAATGACACTGGTCAAAAGTTTACATACCCTGGTGATTTTGGCCTGATAACAAGCACACAAGTTCACAGAAAGGGGTTTGAATGGCTATTAAAGGTAACCATCCTCACCTGTGATCTGTTTTCTTGTAATTAGTGTGTGTGTATAAAAGGTATAAAATGAGTTTCTGGACTCCTGACAGACCCTTGCATCTTTCATCCAGTGATTCTCGATTCTGAGTCATGGGGAAAGCAAAAGAATTGTCAAAGGATTTGCGGGAAAAGCTAGTTGAACTGTATAAAAGAGGAAAGGGATATAAAAAGATATCCAAGGAATTGAGAATGCAAATCAGCAGTGTTCAAACTCTAATAAAGAAGTAGAAAATGAGGGGTTCTGTTGAAACCAAACCACGTTCAGGTAGACCAACTAAAATTTCAGCCACAAAGATGGGCTGCATGGTCGAGTCGCCAGAAGAAAGCCATTACTACGCAAATACCACAAAGTATCCCGCTTAGAATACGCCAAACAGCACAGAGACAAGCCTCAAAACTTCTGGCACAAAGTCATTTGGAGTTATGAGACCAAAATTGAGCTTTCTGGCCACAACCATAAACGCTACATTTGGAGAGGAGTCAACAAGCCCTATGATGAAAGGTACACCATTCCTACTGTGAAATACAGAGGTGGATCGCTGATGTTTTGGGGATGTGTGAGCTACAAAGGCACAGGAAATTTGGTCAGAATTGATGGCAAGATGAATGCAGTATGTTATCAAACAGAATGCCTCATTTTCCACTTCTTGATTGTTGAACACTCCTGATTTGCATTCTCAATTACTTGGATATCTTTTATATCTCTTTCCTGTTTTATACAGTTCAACCACCTTTTTCCCACAAATCCTTTGACAATTCTTTTTCTTTCCCCATGATTCAGAATCCAGAAACGTCAGTGCAGCACTGGATGAAAGATGTAAGGGTCTGTCAGGAGTCCAGAAACTCATTGACCTTTTATACACACACACTAATTACAAGCAAACAGATCACAGGTGAGGATGGTTACCTTTAATAGCCATTCAAACCCCTTTGTGTCAACTTGTGTGCATGTTATCAAGCCAAAATCACCAGGGTATGTAAACGTTTGATCAGGGTCATTTGGGTAGTTTCTGTTGTCATTATGATTTAAAAAGAGTAAACACAGTTGTTTGATAATAAATGGCTTCAGCCAAACACTAACCATGAGTGAAAGAAAAGTTTTTGTGTTATCATTCATATTCTCTGAAAAATGGCCAAGAAATCATAAATTCTGCCAGGGTATGTAAACTTATGAGCACAACTGTATATATATTGGAATATCTATTTAGAAATACTTAAAACATATTCTACTATGTGCAGAACATTGGAATGTGACATATTTACAGTAAATACATAATTAAACAGTGTATTAAATATGAATATTGCATAAATATGCTTTTACATGTTTTCATCTACTTGACAGCAAAGGGCCTCGATGCACTTATATATATATATAAATGTATGTGTTAATATATATATGTCTGTAAATACATACAGTATATACAGATATAAATACATAAATACATATGTGTATATATACACACACAATACAAAAAGCAAGGTTGCGCCTATTTGTTTTAACCTAGATATCTCGGTCAAACAAATTGTCTAAAAGTGGAAAGTACAAATCTATACTAAACTAAACTATAAATAAAAAATAATAATTTTAAAGAGAGATGGAGTTGGTACATATAAATATGGTTTATTAAAAATATTTCAATGAGATAATAAATGATCCGTTAATAAATTATATATTCTAAAATCAATTCGACAAATATAATCTAATAAATAGAAATAACAGGATAGAATAAAGTAAAAATAAAAAGTTGAATAAAAAGTTGATTGGCCAATCGGAAAAAGTTTAATACAAGATATATTTTAAATAAATTGGACACATTGCATCAGCAACCTAAGGGAACCATTCGAGCAATATATGCAATAAATAAAAAATATATATATTGTATAATATATTCAATATTATGTAATAAATTAGTGGAATGATAAAAATATATAAATAATGTGATATATGTATATATAAATTGTGTATATTAAAATATATAGATAGTTGTTCAAGTGTTGTCTTTAATTTATTTAAAACCACCCGTTAAGCAGATATAGTAAATGCATAAAATGGACTATGTTCACTGTGGGTTTACAAATGTTTATAAATGTTCATATCCTTGTATCCTTATTCATATAATCATTGTCCACTTATGACAGGATAAGGCAAAGATTACTTTTCCAATAGTGATAAAGTATCCAGATAGGTAAATCTCATAGGATAAGTCCCAGAAGATATGTTCTGCAAATACCGGTATAAGCTATTTTAAGTTGTAATCCTTTATTAAGGTAAAGTTCAGGTTTGTAAAAGGTCTTACTTTAGAGTTTGAAGCAAGAAACGTAATCCTAGGTTCTTGTAGGCTATAAACTAGCTGCTCTCTTGTTTGGCAGCGTCTTTACTCACGCTAGCGGAAGTGCGCTTCAAAAACCAGGCCGGTCCGTCCTGTGCAGTCTTCCGTCACTATCTTTCTTACAGTGACTCGGTATCCTCAAGGCGGATATCCCCAGACTGCTGTATCTTGTAGATTGGAAAAGATTGAACGCTACGCGTTTCAGCTGCCACTGCAGCCTTTCTCAAGCGATTTATTTTTTTGCCTTATCTGTCTTGCTCTTATAAGCCTCAGTAGAGTCTCTGATTGGATAATTACATTTGTAATATTCATCATTTTTTAATTAATGGAATCGAAACCTCACTGAAAACCTCAATAAAAAAGTGTGATAAAGAAAAAAGGGGAAATCTAATAATCATATGAAACAATTAGTATTATTCAAACATTTTTGTCAGAATATTAAAAGAAAAACCCTTTATATATAAAATTTGTTAATAAATATCATCAAAACATTTTTCCCCTAGGTGGGTTTTGAACGTGTGGTCTTTTGGTTGGGAGGGTAACGATCTCTCCTCTAGGCTATACCTGAGGCAATTGTAACTCAATGGTATTCTAAATATTTGAAGATATATTCCTGTTATTTCTCTACCAAACCTGTTTATTCAATAATAGTAAATAAGATCACCCTTTCAAGCATTTATTTAAATAGTATTTTTAAAAGTGAAAATAAAAATAAAAATAATAATAATTAAAAAAATAAAATAAATAATTTTTTAAAACTTTTGCTTAATCGGGGTTTGAACCCATGGACTTTAGGTTTGGAAGATGGTGATCTCACCACTAGGCTACAATAATAACAGTAAAAACTAGAGGATTTTTTATATATAATTTAAGTATTTTATCATAAATAAAAGATTATGCTTCATATGGACATAAACTGTATGGTATCCTTGAATATAGATTTCCACCTGACCCCTTTTTTACATTAACTTAATTAATTTTCTATATTGATTTTTTTATATCAATTTTAATACTAGAATAACATTCAATTCTGAGTAAATTAAAATTAAAAATAAAAATACTTTTAGAAAAAAAAATTTATCTTAGAAATTAAATCAGTATGTGGCAATCATATTAAGTTAGGACTCATATACAAGGATACCATACAGTTTATGTCCATATGAAGAACAATCTTTTATTTATGATAAAATACTTAAATTATATATAAAAAATCCTCTAGTTGTTATTGTTATTATTGTAGCCTAGTGGTAAGATCACCATCCTCCAAACCTAAAGTCCATGGGTTCAAACACCGATTAAGCAAAAGTTTTAAAAAAATTATTTATTTTATTTTTTTAATTATTATTATTTTTATTTTCACTTTTAAAAATACTATTTAACCCTTTAAGGACACAGCTTTCTGTTTGCTCAATTGTTTTATGACGGAAAAATTCCGTCATATGTCCTTAAGAGGTTAAATAAATGCTTGAAAGGGTGATCTTATTTACTATTTACTATTATTGAATAAACAGGTTTGGTAGAGAAATAAAAGAAATATATCTTCAAACATTGAGTTACAATTGCCTCAGGTATAACCTAGAGGAGAGATCGTTACCCTCCCAACCAAAAGACCACAAGTTCAAAACCCACCTAGGGGAAAAATGTTTTGAGGATATTTATTAACAAATTTTATATATAAAGGGTTTTTCTTTTAATATTCTGACAAAAATGTTTGAATAATACTAATTGTTTCATATGATTATTAGATTTCCCCTTTTTTCTTTATCACACTTTTTTACTGAGGTTTTCAGTGAGGTTTCGATTCCATTAATTAAAAAATGATGAATATTACAAACTTAATTATCCAGAGACTCTACCTAGGCTTATAAGAGCAAGACAGATAAAGCAAAAAAATAAATCGCTTGAGAAAGGCTGCAGTGGCAGCTGAAACGCGTAGCGTTCAATCTTTTCCAATCTACAAGATACAGCAGTCTGGGGATATCCGCCTTGAGGATACCGAGTCACTGTAAGAAAGATAGTGACGGAAGACTGCACGGGACGGACCGGCCTGGTTTTTGAAGCGCACTTCCGCTAGCGTGAGTAAAGACGCTGCCAAACAAGAGAGCGGCTAGTTTATAGCCTACAAAAACCTAGGATTATGTTTCTTGTGTCAAACTCTAAAGTAAGACTTTTTACAAACCTGAACTTTACCTTAATAAAGGATTACAACTTAAAATAGCTTATACCGGTATTTGCAGAACATATCTTCTGGGACTTATCCTATGAGATTTACCTATCTGGATACTTTATCACTATTGGAAAAGTAATCTTTGCCTTATCCTGTCATAAGTGGACAATGATTATATGAATAAGGATACAAGGATATGAACATTTATAAACATTTGTAAACCCACAGTGAACATAGTCCATTTTATGCATTTACTATATCTGCTTAACGGGTGGTTTTAAATAAATTAAAGACAACACTTGAACAACTATCTATATATTTTAATATACACAATTTATATATACATATATCACATTATTTATATATTTTTATCATTCCATTAATTTATTACATATTATTGAATATATTATACAATATATATATTTTTTATTTATTGCATATATTGCTCGAATGGTTCCCTTAGGTTACTGTTGCAATGTGTCCAATTTATTTAAAATATATCTTGTATTAAACTTTTTCCGATTGGCCAATCAACTTTTTATTCAACTTTTTATTTTTACTTTATTCTATCCTGTTATTTCTATTTATTAGATTATATTTGTCGGATTGATTTTAGAATATATAATTTATTAAAGGATCATTTATTATCTCATTGAAATATTTTTAATAAACCATATTTATATGTACCAACTCCATCTCTCGTTAAAATTATTATTTTTTATTTATAGTTTAGTTTAGTATAGATTTGTACTTTCCACTTTTAGACAATTTGTTTGACCGAGATATCTAGGTTAAAACAAATAGGCGCAACCTTGCTTTTTGTATTGTTTACTGTATCCATTTATTATCAATTTTTAAAGGTTTTATTTATATAGCTGGGTTGTTTAGTGGAACTACAGTAAATCACTAGTATTAATATCTTATACCTGTCTTTTGATATATATACACACACACACACACACACACATATATATATATATATATATATATATATATATATATATATATATTTAGTCATTTGTCTGCCTTTTTCACCCCCTAACACCTGAGATCTCATTTCTTTGAGCCCTTATAACTTTTTGTGCAATATTTTTTTTAATCATTTTTATTAGATAGTGTTATTATGAGTGTAACTGTATAGTGTAATACATTTTTTAGGTGTTTTGTGACACTATTTTGTTTCGCGAAACACTTAAAGGGACACTGTACCCAAAAAATTTCTTTCGCAATTCAGATCAAGCATGACATTTTTTTTTAACAATTCTTTATTAACCAACAGAAAAAAGTAATATTGTACAATAGTCTAATCTTGACTTATTTCAAGAGAGAGGAGAAAAAAAAATTAAGGCAAATGATAAAACAAAGTCAACCTCATCTAAGAAAAAACCAGAGACAAAACAGAAGAAAAAATCAAGTTAACTTAGATAACCTCTGGCCCTCCCTCTATTTCGGCGAGAATTTGCTTTTCATCAAGAGGAAAAAAAAGGAAGGATAGGTAAACTTTATTCGCTTATATCACCTTATGTTGGGATTTTCTATTTTTATATAAAACGTCAAAACACCAAAAATCAGGACAAAACAAAAAAAAAAAAAAAAAAAAAAAGGGAAAAGAAGGTGACCATCTCTCATTCACCTCCCCCAGCTACCAGATGCCTTTCTCTGTGAAAGGCACATATTGAGCAAAAAGAGGCTGCTTCTAGGGTGGTAACTAGCCATAGAACAAGCTATTATGCTATTGTTCGTTCCCAGGTTGAGCGCTTCTCTCTTTTTATTTATGCAAATTATGACACTTAGGGAAGTCTCCCTAAGTGTGATGCGGGAATCCAGACGTGGACCCGTTGCTCAGTGTGCCTAGAGGGATATGGCTGCACCTCACTGACGAGGCCCACAATAGGCCGAAACGTACGTCTGGGGTTTTGCTGTTTCTCTTGTTCAGAGAGGGATTGCCTGGTATTTCGGGGCTGGACTGTACTGTGAAGTCAGGGTCAGACTGATATGCTACAGGAAAGTTCTTCTCTGTGAAAGGCACATATTGAGCAAAAAGAGGCTGCTTCTAGGGTGGTAACTAGCCATAGAACAAGCTATTATGCTATTGTTCGTTCCCAGGTTGAGCGCTTCTCTCTTTTTATTTATGCAAATTATGACACTTAGGGAAGTCTCCCTAAGTGTGATGCGGGAATCCAGACGTGGACCCGTTGCTCAGTGTGCCTAGAGGGATATGGCTGCACCTCACTGACGAGGCCCACAATAGGCCGAAACGTACGTCTGGGGTTTTGCTGTTTCTCTTGTTCAGAGAGGGATTGCCTGGTATTTCGGGGCTGGACTGTACTGTGAAGTCAGGATCAGACTGATATGCTACAGGAAAGTTCTTCTCTGTGAAAGGCACATATTGAGCAAAAAGAGGCTGCTTCTAGGGTTGTAACTAGCCATAGAACAAGCTATTATGCTATTGTTCGTTCCCAGGTTGAGCGCTTCTCTCTTTTTATTTATGCAAATTATGACACTTAGGGAAGTCTCCCTAAGTGTGATGCGGGAATCCAGACGTGGACCCGTTGCTCAGTGTGCCTAGAGGGATATGGCTGCACCTCACTGACGAGGCCCACAATAGGCCGAAACGTACGTCTGGGGTTTTGCTGTTTCTCTTGCTCAGAGAGGGATTGCCTGGTATTTCGGGGCTGGACTGTACTGTGAAGTCAGGATCAGACTGATATGCCACAGGAAAGTTCTTCTCTGTGAAAGGCACATATTGAGCAAAAAGAGGCTGCTTCTAGGGTGGTAACTAGCCATAGAACAAGCTATTATGCTATTGTTCGTTCCCAGGTTGAGCGCTTCTCTCTTTTTATTTATGCAAATTATGACACTTAGGGAAGTCTCCCTAAGTGTGATGCGGGAATCCAGACGTGGACCCGTTGCTCAGTGTGCCTAGAGGGATATGGCTGCACCTCACTGACGAGGCCCACAATAGGCCGAAACGTACGTCTGGGGTTTTGCTGTTTCTCTTGTTCAGAGAGGGATTGCCTGGTATTTTGGGGCTGGACTGTACTGTGAAGTCAGGATCAGACTGATATGCTACAGGAAAGTTCTTCTCTGTGAAAGGCACATATTGAGCAAAAAGAGGCTGCTTCTAGGGTGGTAACTAGCCATAGAACAAGCTATTATGCTATTGTTCGTTCCCAGGTTGAGCGCTTCTCTCTTTTTATTTATGCAAATTATGACACTTAGGGAAGTCTCCCTAAGTGTGATGCGGGAATCCAGACGTGGACCCGTTGCTCAGTGTGCCTAGAGGGATATGGCTGCACCTCACTGACGAGGCCCACAATAGGCCGAAACGTACGTCTGGGGTTTTGCTGTTTCTCTTGTTCAGAGAGGGATTGCCTGGTATTTCGGGGCTGGACTGTACTGTGAAGTCAGGATCAGACTGATATGCTACAGGAAAGTTCTTCTCTGTGAAAGGCACATATTGAGCAAAAAGAGGCTGCTTCTAGGGTGGTAACTAGCCATAGAACAAGCTATTATGCTATTGTTCGTTCCCAGGTTGAGCGCTTCTCTCTTTTTATTTATGCCTAGTGAGATTAGTTCAGAGTTTTGAAATGGGAAAATCATATATTCTTTTTCATTTTCAGAGAGTGATTTAATATATACTGCCCATTTGTTGAAAAAATTCCTTATGTCCTCTTCATTATCTATGTCTGTATCTTTTTGCTCTAATAAGCATTGTTTTTTTAGACAGTTTTGGATTTCGGATACGCTGGGCACTGAGCGCATTTTCCATTTTTTACATATTAAGTATCTAGTAGCTAATATCGAGACAGAGATCAGGTTATCATTGGGGTGGCGTTCAGTTAAGTTATCGTTACATAATATAATTTGATATAGAGTAAGAGTTACAGGGGGAATTTTCAACACCTTATTCAGCCAATATTCTAACTTGCACCAAGTATTTCTTACTTTTGGACAAAACCAAAACATGTGTTCTAAGTTGGCTGCCGGGAGTGAGCATTTGGGGCATTTATCAAAGCCTGAGTTGTGAACCCTGCGACCCGTTTCTGGAGTAAAATATGCCCTATGAAGAATTTTGATATGTGCTTCCCGCCAAGTAGCTGAGAGAGTTGTTTTTTTCACTTTGCTTATAGAATGTTGCACTGTTTTTGGGTCTACCCTATTGTGTTCTGACAATGAAGTCCATGTTAGAGCAAGTCTTGCTAAATTCTGGTTACCCCTGCTAATACCCAAAAGATGATAACATACAGAGATAGATATCCGATCCACAGTCATGAGTGTAAGCCAGTTTTCAAGTTTACCTAATTTCCAAGACCATCCTACCTCTCTAGTTGTTTCCAAGAAATAATGCCTTATCTGCAAGTAAGCGAAGAAGTCTTTGTTGGGTAAGTTATATTCCCCTTTTAATTTTTCAAATGTTTTAATGGTTTTTCCATCCCCATCTATCAATAAAATCAGTTTATTTAATCCGTTATTGTGCCATCTGTTGAAAACCTCAGATTGTAGACCAGGTTGAAACTTTGGGTTCCCTATCAAGGTGAGATATTTTGAAATTTTAGGGTTAAGAGATAGAAGCTTTGATATTTTCCACCAAGCCTTGATAGGGTTGGATATAGATTTAAGTCTTTTAATTTCTAAAGGTAGCTCTTTAGGAGAGGAGTGTAGAAGTGCTAGGGGAAGGTAAGGATCGCAGACATTACTTTCAAGATGGTTATTTAAAATATAATCCTTAGATAAGATCCAGCTACTAGCTATTCGTGCCAAGGAGCTGAGGTTGTATGCTCTAATATCTGGCAGTGCCATACCTCCGGAATCGCATGGGAGAGAGAGTTTTTTAAGGGAAATTCGTGCTTTTTTCCCTTGCCAAAGAAAGTGGCTAATTAAGCTATTGATTAATCTTACATCCTTTTCGTAAAGAATTACTGGGACATTCAGAAGTATGTATAGCAGTTTCGGGAGAAGAACCATCTTAAATATTGCCACTCGACCCGAAACCGAGAGAGGGAGTGTGTGCCAGATCCTCAGCTTCTCTTTGATTTGCCTAATAATAGGGGGTATTTTAAGTTCATATAGTTTATCGGCATTCGCCGGAACATTTATTCCCAAGTATTTAAATGAGTCTGTTATTCTCTTGAAAGGGTTTTCTATACAAGAGTCTTTATCCCTACGGATCCAGAGAATTTCTGACTTAGATGTGTTTGTTTTGTATCCTGAGAAGGTACCAAAATGGTCTATTATCTGCATAAGTTTTGGGATGTTAATTTTAGTGTTAGATATGTATAATAGTACATCGTCTGCATATAGACCGATTTTCATTTCATGATTTGAGATCTTGATTCCTTCCAGGTTTTGTCTTACCATGATTGCCAAAGGCTCAATGGCCACGTTGAACAGGAGAGGGGAGAGAGGACACCCCTGGCGAGTTCCTCTTTCCAGAGTTATTGATGGGGATGCCATGCCATTAATGATTAGGCATGTAGCTGAGCCTTTATAAAGATTCTCAACAAATTCAGAGAATTTGCCCTTAATTCCAAATTTTGTCAGGGATGTGTTGAGATGCTTAAAAGTAAGTCAAACGCTTTTTCTGCGTCAATGGACAGAATAGCCATGTCCGGTGCTCCGGCCATTTCCTCTCTCCCCCCTCCTGTCCGCCGGGCCTTTTCCAGATATTCCAGTGTAAGTAATAATTCCCTTATTTTTGCCGAGGAGTTCCGTCCATTCATGAAGCCCGCTTGGTCCGGATGGATTACCTGTGGTAGTATTTGCTGTAGTCGAGCTGCTAAAATGGAGGTGAGAATCTTATAATCTGAATTGAGTAAGGCTATTGGCCTATAAGATTCTTTGAGCCTTGGGTCCTTCCCTTCCTTGAGGATCAGAGTTGTATGTGATGCCGAGAATGAGGGAGGAACTGGTTTACCATTCATGTAGAAATCATTATATAAATTTATTAAGTATGGAGAAATTTCTAAAGGAAGTATTTTGTAAAATTCACTAGGTAAGCCATCCGGACCTGCTGCCTTATTAGTGGGAAGACCAGAGATTGCCTCAGTTAGTTCTTGCGCTGATATAGGGGAGTTAAGGCTGCTGATGTCTTCGTCCGTTAATGAAGGGCTTTTGATCATATTCCAGAACTCCGTAGCCTTGTCGTGATCATAGCCTTTACAGGAGTATAAATCCTGATAATATTTCACCAATGTGGATGTGATTTTATCCGGGTTTAGGATTTGCTCACCCTTCTCTAGAAGTTCTTCGATGTGGGATTGCTTTTTTTCATTATTGACCATTCTGGCAAGCATCTTTCCGGACTTGTTCCCAAATCTATATAGTTTAGCCTGGGTTTTTAATTCCTTTTGTGTTTGTTGAGTCAAAATAAATGTGTCCCGGGCTTCCTTAGCCTGTACGTACTTAGACCAGTTTAAGGCGTTCTTGTGTAATATGAATTTATTATATGCGTTAGTTAGTGCTTTTTGTATCTCTCTCTCCCTTACCTTCAATTTCTTGGTCAAGGCTATGTTGTAGGCTAGGATTTCTCCTCTAAGGACCGTCTTGGCGGCTTCCCAGAACAGTTCTGGGCGTTCGATGTATTCTGAATTAAACCGGAGATATTCCTCAAATTTAGATCTAATGTGGGTTTTAAATTTCATATCTGTCGCTAGATAATATGGAAAAAAGAAGCGCAAAGATTTGAATCTTGATTGTTCAGGCTTAATGTCTAAAGTAATAGGGACATGATCTGATAGCAATATAGGGGTGATTCCTGCTTGCGCTCTCAAGGAGCCCAAGCGCTCATCTACGAGAAATAGATCTATTCGAGACATGGTTTTGTGCGCTTTTGAGAGGCACGTGAATTCCTGAACATCTGGATTCTGACTTCTCCAAATATCGTATAATGCTAAGTTTTGTTTTAGTTTCTTAAACATTTTAGATTCTAAATTATCCTTTTTCTGTTTTTTCTGCTTCATGGATTCTCTAAGTCTATCTAATGGGGAATGCGGTGCCATGTTAAAATCGCCACCTATAATTGAGAGCCCCTGATTGTACAGGAGGAGTTTGGTTTGAATTCTATTCCAGAATTCTGGGTCAAGGGTGTTAGGGCCATATAGATTGCAAATTGTATAAATTTCCTGGGCGATTTTTACTTTTATTAGGACATATCTTCCCTCCGGATCAGGCTCGCAGTGGATCACCTCAAGCTGGGCTCTTTTACCAATTAAAATTGCCACTCCCCTTTTTTGCCTATGCTTGGCGAGAAGTATACGTCTCTTACCCATGAGGACTTAAGTTTGTTAGATTCTTCTGAATTAAGATGGGTTTCCTGGATTAACCCTATATCAGTCTGATATTTCCTTAGTTGTGTTAATATGGTTTTCCGTTTAATGGGGGTGGAGATCCCTCCCACATTCCACGAGACTATTCTAAGTTTTTCTATTTTTCTGTGTCTTTATAGCATGAAGGTGAGATGAGGGAGAGAGGTAGGGGAGGAGGGAGTGGAGAGAAAAAAAAAAAAAAAAAAAAAAGCAACACCGCAGAAAAAAAATAAAAACAAAGAAAAAAACAAACAAAAAAAAAAAAAAAAAAACCACCAGACACGTATGCAACTTGCCCCATTTAGCCCTGCATGGGGGGTCTTCCCAGTTATTAAACCTACTCTGTCTAAGTGGGAACTACATCGTCTGTTGCTAGGGAGTCTAAAGATGAGAAGAATTTCTCGGCTGTGTGTGCCTCCAGGAAAAAATGTACCGTTCCATTCACAGTAACTTTTAGTTTAGCTGGGTAAAGTATGGTCGCATTTATTCCAGAATTTATGAATTTAGTGCATATAGGTGCCAGATCTCTCCTCTTGGAAGCTGTCTCAGCCGAGAAATCCTGGAAAATAAGGATCTTGGCTCCATTAATAATGAGAGGTTGTCTTTTACGGTAGTGCTGGAGAAGAGAGATTTTGTCCTGATAATTGAGTAGCTTTACAATAACAGGTCTAGGCCTATTGAATTTTTGGACTGACTGTGATGGGCCCAATCTGTGGGCCCTCTCTACCAAGATGTTATTATGTGAGGGCGGGAGTTTGAGAGCTGTCTTTAGTGTGTCAGAAACAAAGAGGGCAAGGTCCTCATATTGTTTCTCCTCTGGGAGACCTATTATTCTGATGTTATTTCTTCTGCTACGGTTTTCAAGGTCTTCTAGTCTCATAAGGATTTTTTGATTACTGCTACTGATGCTGTCCAGCTTAGTGCCTTGTACTACTACCGTGTCTTCCAGATCAGATACTCTCTGCTCGACCTCCTGCATTCTTGAGGAGAATTGTCTAATTTCCTGTGATAGGGAGGAAATATCCTGCTTAATTTCCATCCTAAGAGCATCGAATTTGGGAGAGAGGGCATCGGAGATGCTGGCAACTAAGTTTTGGACATTTAGTACTTCAGGTGTGGCTGTACTTAATAAAGTTGATTGAATATCAGCTACTGAGTCCTGTGTGTTTTTAGATTTCTTATCTCTTTGTCTGCCTGCCATTCCTGGTGAGGATGCTTTAGAAGAGATACCAAGAAATTTATCCATGTACTACTCTATAGAAGAGAAAGAAGAAGAGAGAAAGAGAGAGAAAAAAAAAAAAAAAAGTGGGAGTGCAGGGGAAGGGGGGGAAGGTGGGGAAATGGTAAGTGGCCTGTGGGAAGTGATTAAGTGGGGTAGGAACTTGTGTGTGCACCAGATCTAAGGTAGTGCCTTTGTGTGGAATTTTTCAATTGTGTTTCTTGTGGTTAGAGAAAAAGGGAGAAAGTGAGTTAGGGAGGGGATATATCTCAAGATCCCTAAAAGGGAATCAGTGAGGTGGGCGCTAGGGAATGCGCCAATTCAGTGTCGGGCTGTGACTTGTGATGCCCTACTTAATTTGCGTGCAATTTAGGTGATTTGTGTAGATGAATGAAAAGGGGAAAAAGAGGGAAAAGGGGGGAAGGGAGGGGAAAAAAAAAAAAGAAAAGAGGCGTTTAAAGTAACGTTGTATATTCAAGTTAGCCCTATATATTATTTATCTGCTCGTTTTTTCTAAGGTATGAAGGCTTTAGTATTTTTGATCACTGGGTTTAGGATATTTGACAGAATAATAATGACAATAAGTTGGTAGAAAACCTCTTTAGCAATAGGAGGTCAATTATCAATGCTCTTGTTGTAATTTTAGTTTTAATGCAAAATAGCTAAGGTAGAGTATCTTTCCAAAGTTTTGAGACTACCAGATATTGCACAGTGCTGGGCATATGTTTATTTTCTTATGGCCCAGTGTCTTTCAGTATACTGAGAATCAAGAGTTATCATGCTCTTATTAGTAATAAGTGATATGTGTAAGCAGATAATATTGATTCAGACACTTCTTTAATATCTAAGGGCTTGGTTAGAGGTATTTTATTTCTAAGAGAAGGAGCTAGGGGAGATTGCCCCTGTTTACTATTATTGTAATAAAGTATTGAATACTACAGGTAGGCCAGGGGGTTGCTGCCTGTATCCCTATTGTATCTTTTTCCTAGACACAGGGCAGAGAAAAAACTCAGGTAATACAGATAAATTTTGCTTTTCCAGCTATACTAACTATAATGTAGACCTTTCAAAGGGTCAGCAAGAGTGTTAGTTAGTAGTAAGATTCAGTTTAAGCCTTAATGACCCAGCTTTAGTAAAATATATGTAGCGTAGTAACGCCTTTAAAAAGCCATCAAACAAAGACAATTCCTTTTTGCATAGGTAGTATAAGTATGTACATAATCTGACAAAACTAGACAGAGTTATATCCAAAAAAAGAAGAAAAGTGCAACATAATCAACTAATAGTATCAGGTTTTGAAACTTTTGTATCAGAGAGGGAGAAAGTGAGGCAGCATATTCAAGTTGTTAAAGACTAAACATGTATTCTCAGACAAAAAGTCTTTTTGTTCTCGGTCTCTTCTTGGGTTCAAATTGGCCCTTTGTATATTTTTAATCCACAGTTATGATGCCAGGATAAGGAACAAGAAAGCTTGCTGAGTGTAAGTGAGTACTCTAAACGATTTAACGTCTCTGATTTATCCCACTTGATAGACCTCCAGCCCATTCACCAACAGCCTGTTTCTTTCCTTTTCTCCCCCCTTCCTCCTCCTATCCACCTCTGCCTTTAGTGAGTTAACCTTTAACGGGTCTGGCCTTAGACTTTAGGAGCCTCTTCGAGTATCCAAGAGCAATGTTTGACCCACAATGCAGTAATAAGAAAGTTCAGGTAAACTCACCCCTTGCCTCCGCCTGTCCACTCGCCGTGTTCGCTAGCGATGTCCAGGTCCCTGCAAGCTGACACGGGACTGCCTCCAGTAGTTGTTTCCCCTCTGCCCTTATCGAAGAATACGCTCAGCTCTCCTCACGCAGCAACGGTGGGAGGAGAGCAGGAGGGCTGCATCAAACACCGGCGTCAGCCGGAGGAGGACGGCTCCAGCATCAGGTCCCCAATCCGAGATCTAGCCCAGCTCCCTCCCGCGCAGCACTGGTGGGGGAGGGAGAGGGCGGACACCAAGCTGCAGCGCTGCAGAGGGGGTACTTCCAACGATGCAACAGGTAAGGTTTGGATAGTTACAGAGCGGTCGAGGATGCTGAAGATTTTCCTGGCGAGGGCTACAGGCGGAGTGGGGGAGAAAAAGTTTGAAGTTAAGCGGAGTGGCAGAGTTTAGTTTGAAGGGGGAGGGAGATATAATCCAAAGCAGAGAGCGCAGGTAGCGTGGTGGGAGATAGTTTTTAGGCTGGGTAGGTCAATAGAAACAAGTTGAGTCCAAGCAATGGAAAAATTAATATGGACCAGTGGGATGGTGGGCCACTGGTAAAGAGTTCCAGAGCGGCTTTTACCAAGCTGTCCTTACAAAGAGCCCCAGGACTTGGGGCAGGCGCGCAAAACAATCCACCGCCAGTATGTGTGTGGCTGGAGCTGTGGGCTCAGCAACACCTGTTGAGCTCCTCCTCCACCGGAACCTCTCTAGAGCATGCAAAATCTCAAGCATGAAATTTTAATCAACTTTCTAATTTACTCCTATTATCAAATTTTCTTCATTCTCTTGGTATCTTTATTTGAAATGCAAGAATGTAAGTTTAGATGCCGGTCCATTTTTGGTGAACAACCTGGTTTGTCCTTGCTGATTGGTGTATAAATTCATCCACCAATAAAAAAGTGCTGTCCGGAATTCTGAACCCAAAAAAAGCTTAGATGCCTTCTTTTTCAAATAAAGATAGCAAGAGAACGAAGAAAAATTGATAATAGGAGTAAACAAGAAAGTTGCTTAAAATTGCACGCTCTATCTGAATTATAAAAGAAAAATTTTGGGTTCAGTGTCCCTTTAACCACAGCCCTGTGGAAGCACTAACCTGATGAGCTTTAACTTCAATTGCGCTAAAGTGATTGCGTTTACTTTCAACTGCAAATGCAAAAACCCGATATCGCTCGCGTGCAAATGATAGCACTCCACTTTTAATCTGACTCTAAGTTTGCTCAACATTCACAATACACTTATTTACCTAACAGAAATATAATACATACTAAACTATAAACAAATGCAAGTGTAATTGTAGTTAAAACATTTCAGTTCAATTTCTGTTTGCTGTAAACTGTAACTTCCAATGACTGGTGCTACCCTTTTAACTTCAATCTCCCCAGTGAGATTCTCTTTCCCAGAGAGCTTCATTACTTTCTCTGGAACTTCCAGGTTCCATGCTTTTTATTACAGAATTCAGCCCCTGTGAAGTCTGTACTATAATGTCTCTCCAAGCTGGACAATTTTGGACCATCAGGCCCTAAATCTCAGTTAATAGCTGGAACAAAGAGATCAGTATAATATATATATATATATTTTAATAGCATAAAAGACACAACTAATTAAAGTGAAAGATCCAAATTCTTATAATGTTTGTGAAAAATTCACTTCTTTTCTGTTTCTATAAGTTAATTTCTTGAGATCATCTTTAATAATCAAATATATATATTTTCAATTTTTTTCTAATAATGTTACAACGTAAACTATATTATGTGTTTATAATAATGTGTTTATATGTGGAACTATGTATATATTTTTATGTGTGACAGTATGTATGTGTGACAGTGGATGTATGCTTGTGTCACCATGTCCATGCAAGTGATGGTGTGTATGTGTGTGAGATGCTAAGCAAAATCATTCATGTGTCTTGGTTTATACCTGTAATTTGTATTCCTATTTAGCCTATAACTGTAAGTAGAGCAATAGAATGTTCTCTTCCTAATTAACAATACCCTTATCTGGTATACTTACATTAGAAAAATGTGTTTGTGTCTTTAAGACTGCAGTAAGTTTTGATGCTTGTGTTTTTTGCTTAGATCAATATTCTGGTGAAGTCAGTAATATTACTAATTGGTAAAACTTTATTTCATACACTCAGTTTAAAGCTTTTCATGGCCTGCTGCCTCTCTTTGAAAACTGCAGTAATAATAAATATCATATTTATAAACTATTAATTAAGTAAAAAGCAGGTTGGTATGCTTTGACAATTTTTGTCTCAGTAAAGTCCACTTTGTTCCAGAAAAGGTTGCAACCCACTGCCCTAGTAAGCAATCAATTTAATTGAGTGTAATAATTAAAAAACAAAACAAAAAAAAACAGCATCAATGTGTTTGTGTGTATAGGGTAACTGGACAAAACTAATGTAAGAATATATAACCAAACTGCTTCCATTTTGTCTGTACTTATTTTTTGTATCTATTCAGCATTACTGAACTAACATTGAACTATTGTTTTCTCAACTTATTTTGTTTTTGTTATTCTCAACCTTAGTCTGCTGACATTTGTTCTCGTGGAATAAACATTTTATCTTGTTGCTAATCGTAACTATGCACCTGCTAGTATCAACATGGTCTCACCACATTTCTTCCTTGTCTTATACCAAGGATGAATGTCTAAGTTTTCTTGCCTTTACATAAAAAAAAATTATGTCTAAAGTTCTGTAACTTTCCACTGAGTATGTTGCAATAAGGGGGCGTGTATGAAGACCCTCTGTGTCAATTTACTATGTATGTGATGTATATTATATAACCGCATTGTGGGAGGTCAATAAACGGAACAGTTGTTATACTTTATGTGTGTGGTCTGACACTCTGTTCTCCGAGATCTTGGTGCAATGCTCTGCTCCAGCTGAGGTTCAAAATACTTATTGGTGATAAAGTGTATCCAAGCCCTAAAAAAACAACAACACACAACACAGTACATAACCTAAAGGATGTCCTTTCAAAAAAACTTCCTATGTCTCAGTAGAATAATATAACTGACCATTGACAAAAGAGTTATTAGCTTTTGTGATTGGTCTGTTGGTTGGCTTTTCTGAATTCAAAATATTAATCAGTAAAGTATACAAATTCTCTTATGTCAGTTACAGCAACTAACAGGTGGTATGTTAGAGCAACCTCTGTTTCAAATGTTTAGTCCAAGCTAAACTGAATATTGAGACAGAAGGACATTGATTCTTTTTGCAGTACAATATTTAAAAAAGTATCGCCTAGCTTTAGAGTTCTGCGTTAGCCATCAAAAGCAGCGTTAAGGGATCCTAACGCTGCTTTTGGCCGCCCGCTGGTATTTAGAGACAGCCAGGAAAGGGTCTAACGCTCACTTTCAAGCCGTGACTTTTCCATACCGCAGATCCCCTTACGCCAATTGCGTATCCTATCTTTTCAATGGGATCTTCCTAACACCGGTATTTAGAGTCTTGGCTGAAGTGAGCGGTAGAGCCTCTATCGACAAGACTCCAGCCGCAGAAGAAAGTCAGTAGTTAAGAGCTTCATGGGCTAACACCGGTTTATAAAGCTCTTAATTACTGTGCTCTAAAGTACACTAACACCCATAAACTACCTATGTACCCCTAAACCAAGGTCCCCCGACATCGCCGCCACTCTAATAAAATGTTTTAACCCCTAATCTGCCGACCACACATCGCCGCAACCTACATTATCCCTATGAACCCCTAATCTGCTGCCCCTTACACCGCCGACCCCTATATTATATTTATTAACCCCTAATCTGCCCCCCCAACGTCGCCAATACCTAACTAAACTTACTAACCCCTAATCTGCCGACCGGACCTCGCCACCACTATAATAAATGTATTAACCCCTAAAGCTAAGTCTAAACCTAAGACCCCCCTAAGTTAAATATAATTTTAATCTAACAAAATATATTAAATATTATTAACTAAAGTATTCCTATTTAAAACTAAATACTTACCTGTAAAATAAACCCTAATATAGCTACAATATAACGAATAGTTATATTGTAGCTATTTTAGAATTTATATTTATTTTACAGGCAACTTTGTATTTATTTTAACTAGGTACAATAGCTATTAAATAGTTATTTACTATTTAATAGCTACCTAGTTAAAATAATTACAAATTACCTGTAAAATAAATCCTAACCTAAGTTACAATTAAACCTAACACTACACTATCAATAAATTAATTAAATAAATTACCTACAATTACATACAATTAAATAAACTAAACTAAATTACAAAAAAAACAAACACTAAATTACAAAAAATAAAAAAAGATTACAAGAATATTAGGCTAATTACACCTACTCTAAGCCCCCTAATAAAATAAAAAAGCCCCCCAAAATAATAAAGGTCCCTACCCTATTCTAAATTAAAAAGTAACCAGCTCTTTTACCAGCCCTTAAAAGGGCTTTTTGGGGAGCATGCCCCAAAGTAATCAGCTCTTTTGCCTGTAAAAAATAATACAACCCCCCCCAACATTAAAACCCACATACCCCTACTCTAACCCAAAACCCCCTTAAATAAACCTAACACTACACCCCTGAAGATCTCCCTACCTTGAGTCGTCTTCACCCAGCCGGGCCGAAGTCTTCATCCGATGGGGCAGAAAAGGACATCCAGACCGGCAGAAGTCTTCATCCTATCCGGGCAGAAGAGGACATCCGGACCGGCAGACATCTTCATCCAAGCGGCATCTTCTATCTTCATCCATCCGTCGAGGAGCGGCTCCATCTTCAAGACCTCCGGCGCGGAACATCCTTCTTGACCAATGACTACCCGACGAATGAAGGTTCCTTTAAGTGATGTCATCCAAGATGGCGTCCCTCGAATTCCGATTGGCTGATAGGATTCTATCAGCCAATCAGAATTAAGATAGGAAAAATCTGATTGGCTGATTGAATCAGCCAATCAGATTCAAGTTCAATCCGATTGGCTGATCCAATCAGCCAATCAGATTGAGCTCGCATTCTATTGGCTGTTCCGATCAGCCAATAGAATGCAAGCTCAATCTGATTGGCTGATTCAATCAGCCAATCAGATTTTTCCTACCTTAATTCCAATTGGCTGATAGAATCCTATCAGCCAATCGGAATTCGAGGGACGCCATCTTGGATGACGTCACTTAAAGGAACCTTCATTCATCGGTTAGTCGTCGGTCAAGAAGGATGTTCCGCGCCGGAGGTCTTGAAGATGGAGCCGCTCCTCGACGGATGGATGAAGATAGAAGATGCCACTTGGATGAAGATGTCTGCCGGTCCGGATGTCCTCTTCTGCCCAGATAGGATGAAGACTTCTGCCAGTCTGGATGTCCTTTTCTGCCCCATCGGATGAAGACTTCGGCCCGGCTGGGTGAAGACGACTCAAGGTAGGGAGATCTTCAGGGGGGTAGTGTTAGTGTTAGGTTTATTTAAGGGGGGTTTGGGTTAGAGTAGGGGTATGTGGGTGGTGGGTTTTAATGTTGGGGGGGTTGTATTTTATTTTACAGGCAAAAGAGCTGATTACTTTGGGGCATGCCCCGCAAAAAGCCCTTTTAAGGGCTGGTAAAAGAGCTGGTTACTTTTTAATTTAGAATAGGGTAGGGACCTTTATTATTTTGGGGGGCTTTTTTATTTTATTAGGGGGCTTAGAGTAGGTGTAATTAGCCTAATATTCTTGTAATCTTTTTTTATTTTTTGTAATTTAGTGTTTTTTTTTTTTGTAATTGAGTTTAGTTTATTTAATTGTATGTAATTGTAGGTAATTTATTGAATTCATTTATTGATAGTGTAGTGTTAGGTTTAATTGTAACTTAGGTTAGGATTTATTTTACAGGTAATTTTGTAATTATTTTAACTAGGTAGCTATTAAATAGTAAATAACTATTTAAAGTGAATGTCAACTCAACCATACCCGTTTACGCCATATGTTAAATCAAAACAATTTAGGGGGACTTTCATTCATCGTTTTTGCAGGTCTTAAAATTGAAAGCTGAAAAATACCTTATACTAATGTTTTTTCAATCTCGCTTCCTCCACCCGCCATTTAGTTCCTCTTGTTGTGGTTGATTGACATCAAGGATTTCCAATAGTGTTTTCCACCCTGTGGCATCCAGCCCCTTTTTTTCCAACGTCATGCACTTCTTCTGCGCATGCGTTACATAAGAATTTCCATTTCGGAAGCAATGCGCGTTCACGAGACACGCATGCTATATTGATAGAACACAGACTCCCTGTGTAGAGTATACTGTCAGCTCTGCCTGCCGGGGTAACTGTGGCTGGGAATCTTACACAATAGGCTGCCTGTCATGGGGGATATACAGAAGTGCAGCGTTCACTTGGGTAATAGAGTGGTACTGTAGCCCACCAGGTGGCTTTCATGATTGGCTGGAAATTGCCAATGGTCTTATTGGCTGAGGCTTTTAACGCATGCGCAGATTGTGTACATCGATTTTGAACACATGCGCATAGTAAGGGCGCATAGTAAGAGCTCCACGGGTGCGCGCTTTCAAGGAAGTGCCGGATGGGAGGAGTTCCATCTCAAACCAGAGCTAAGTTATTTTTTAAACTATAATAGAAATGGTTGATTTATTTATTTTAAAAAGTTAGCAGTTTGAATACTGAAGTGCTAAAGTAGTGTTAGGAGGCTTCAGGAGTTGAAAACTTGACATTCACTTTAATAGCTATTGTACCTAGTTAAAATAAATACAAAGTTGCCTGTAAAATAAATATAAATTCTAAAATAGCTACAATATAACTATTAGTTATATTGTAACTATATTAGGGTTTATTTTACAGGTAAGTATTTAGTTTTAAATAGGAATACTTTAGTTAATAATATTTAATTTATTTTGTTAGATTAAAATTATATTTAATTTAGAGGGTGTTAGGGTTAGGGTTAGACTTAGCTTTAGGGGTAATACATTTATTATAGTGGCGGCAAGGTCCGGTCGGCAGATTAGGGGTTAATAAGTGTAGTTAGGTAGCGGCGACGTGGGGGGGCAGATTAGGGGTTAATAAATATTATGTAGGTGTCGGCGATGTTAGGGGCAGCAGATTAGGGGTTCATAGGGATAATGTAGGTTGTGGTGGTGTACGGAGCGGCAGATTAGGGGTTAATAATATAATGCAGGTGTCGGCGATAGCGGGGGCGGCAGATTAGGGGTTAATAAGTGTAAGATTAGGGGTGTTTAGACTCGGGTTCATGTTAGGGTGTTAGGTGCAGACTTAGAAACTGTTTCCCCATAGGAAACAATGGGGCTGCATTGGGTAAGCAACGCTGGTATTGAGAGTTGAAGTGGCGGTACATTCGGCTCAACGCACCCTTTTTGGAGCCTAACGCAGCCCCTCAGACAACTCTAAATACCAGCGTTGTCTTAAGGGTGCGTTGGGAAAAAAGATGTGTTAGCTACGCGGGTCTTTACCGACAAAACTCTAAATCTAGCCATATGAATTTAGATTATTTTCATAGTTAAACATTTTAGTACTTGTTTGACATATAATCTATCTTGTTTGCCAATTCTCCCGCCAAACCCAAGTATTACTCAACAAAATTATCATCTATGAGAGGATGTGAATGATCTCCTAATTTATTATAAAATGACAGATTCTTAGTGTTTCTAGGGGAATACATAGTAGAGAATTGTTTTTTAACACAACAGCTTTATTTAACACTTTATTTTTCTAAAAGTGTGGTCTATTTTAAAGCTCAAATTAACATTCTATAGCAAAAAAATAATATCCTTTAATTCTTTGGAACATTATGCAATTTTTGCATTACTTATTCTGGTTTAGAATGTGTTTGAATCCAGCTAAAGACATAAAACTAATAGGTTATGTGTTGCTTGGGTACCAAAAGCATTGCAGCCCCTGCGTAGAACACAGCAAATAATTGCCAATCATTGGCTGTGTCCTTTCAAAGAATTGCAATGATTGCAGCTGCAGAGTGGAGGTTTGCCCAATTTACAAGGTTAGTAAATAAGCTTGGGTCTGTAGTGCTAAAATGATATGCTGTATCAAATTTGAACATATAACTTTTGTTCAGAATGTCCCTTTAATATAAACAAAATCAAAGTATTTAAAAATATTCCAATGCTTAATCCCTTCACTACCAGGACTTTCAGAGAAAAACTTACCCAAAATACCGAAGAATTTTTAGCATTTTTGCTATCACTCCATTTAAACAGAAATAGAGCCTTGTTTTTTATATTTACCTGTCAAAACTATATATGTTTTTAAGAAGATAACCCAAGGTATTGATCTAGGCCCATTTTGCTATATTTCATGCCACCATTTTATTGCCAAATGTTAGGGACCCCCTACACTCCCACCCCCATTTTATCTGTAGCGTAGAGTCCCTTCCCTCCCTCCCTCTCCCTTTATTTTTTATTTTATTATTTTAGGGCCCTTCCACTTCCACCTCCTCCCTCCCCCTTCACTGCTGGACCGCAGACCCACCTCCCGGATTCTCTCCCACACCTCCCACCGGCACCAGCAGAAGATTGTTACAGATGGTGACAGTTCCATATGTGGACAGATGCCTGGAGCACAGGAACTTAACAGCCGAGACTGCTGGAGCTTCCTGAAGCTCAGACATATATATATACGTTGTGTGGTACTCAGTAGCTACATCCCATTGTAAAGAGACTTAAAGCAGCCAATCAGAATGCTAGTCCAGGGACTTGCAAGAGAGTGTGCATCTGGTATGTGCAGGCACAGTCATGTGATCTTCCTTCTGTGTTTAAGGAAGTTTACTATGAAATTTCACAAGACTTCAGTTAAGTACCATGAGATCACAATAAATGAAAGTGTGAACTCAGCACTGATTAAGCTTATTGGCTGTTGTTTTATTTAACATGCAGCAGACAATAGCTGAATCATAACTGTTCACTGAGCACACTGGTAAGCTGAATCTGATATCTTCTTGTCTGGGTTTTACAGTTACGATATGCTGCATCCCTTTTAAAGTGATTTAGCATATGGGTATTATGTCCCTTTAAGAAAGGTGTTGTAAATAATATCAAAATGATGTTGTATAAAAAATAGAACAGGCTATTGAATAGAGTTAGGAAAAAGATATAGGGCCAGATTACAAGTGGAACATTATTTAACGCTCCCACTTGCGCTCTAACTCCGCTACAATTAAACTTTTTGTGCGCATCAGGTAGCGCTCAAATTACAAATTGACAGTAAACAGTTTTTATTTGTGTGCTAACCCGAGGCATGCAAAAAACAAGTTTAAAATATCGTGACGTGTCAGCGTATTCCACAATAGAAATCAATGAAGGAAAAAATGTAGAAAAAATAACTAAAATCCTGCTCACGCACAAAACCGATTGCATATTCTCAAGTGCACTAACTCGAAATGAAGATATGAATATTTCACATTCCAATGTTCTTTACATAGCAGACTATGTTCTATTTATTCATAAATAAATATTTCTACATATATCTGATGTTTTTTTAGTACAATATATATAGATGATTATATATATGTATAAATATATACATATATATATATATATATATATATAGATTCACTATTTCAATAGAGAGAAACACGAAGAGGACATAGTAGTGTCCTTTCCAAAGAAAGACAGGGATTTCAGCACTCCAGAAATTTAGCTCTTTAATAAGAGATATCTATAAAGTATCAAAATTATATATGTAAAAATTGGTGCTCCCTACCCCAGCGCAACCTGATCAGCGGCCGGGCCCCCTAAATCAAACCACACATACGGCTAGATTTAGAGTTTTGTCGGTAACGACCCGAAAAGCTAACGCCGGCTTTTTTCTGGCCGCACCATAAAAATAACTCTGGTATTGAGAGTCCACATAAAGGCTGCGTTAGGCTCCAAAAAAGGATCGTAGAGCATATTTAACGCAGCTTCAACTCTCGATACCAGAGTTGCTTACGGACGCGGCCAGCCTCAAAAACGTGCTCGTGCACGATTCCCCCATAGAAAACAATGGGGCTGTTTGAGCTGAAAAAAAACCTAACACCTGCAAAAAAGCCGCGTTCAGCTCCTAACGTAGCCCCATTGTTTGCTATTCGGAAACACCTCCTAAGTCTGCACCTAACACTCTAACATGTACCCCGAGTCTAAACACCCCTAACCTTACACTTATTAACCCCTAATCTGCCGCCCCCGCTATCGCTGACCCCTGCATATTATTATTAACCCCTAATCTGCCGCTCCGTAAACCGCCGCTACTTACATTATCCCTATGTACCCCTAATCTGCTGCCCTAACATCGCCGACCCCTATATTATATTTATTAACCCCTAATCTGCCCCCCACAACGTCGCCTCCACCTGCCTACACTTATTAACCCCTAATCTGCCGAGCGGACCTGAGCGCTACTATAATAAAGTTATTAACCCCTAATCCGCCTCACTAACCCTATAATAAATAGTATTAACCCCTAATCTGCCCTCCCTAACATCGCCGACACCTAACTTCAATTATTAACCCCTAATCTGCCGACTGGAGCTCACCGCTATTCTAATAAATGTATTAACCCCTAAAGCTAAGTCTAACCCTAACACTAACACCCCCCTAAGTTAAATATAATTTACATCTAACGAAATTAATTATCTCTTATTAAATAAATTATTCCTATTTAAAGCTAAATACTTACCTGTAAAATAAATCCTAATATAGCTACACTATAAATTATAATTATATTATAGCTATTTTAGGATTAATATTTATTTTACAGGCAACTTTGTAATTATTTTAACCAGGTACAATAGCTATTAAATAGTTAAGAACTATTTAATAGTTACCTAGTTAAAATAATAACAAAATTACCTGTAAAATAAATCCTAACCTAAGTTACAATTAATCCTAACACTACACTATCATTAAATTAATTAAATAAAATATCTACAATTACCTACAATTAAACCTAACACTACACTATCAATACATTAATTAAATACAATATCTACAAATAACTACAATGAAATAAACTAACTAAAGTACAAAAAATAAAAAAGAACTAAGTTACAAAAAATAAAAAAATATTTACAAACATAAGAAAAATATTACAACAATTTTAAACTAATTACACCTACTCTAAGCCCCCTAATAAAATAACAAAGCTCCCCAAAATAAAAAATGCCCTACCCTATTCTAAATTACTAAAGTTCAAAGCTCTTTTACCTTACCAGCCCTGAACAGGGCCCTTTGCGGGGCATGCCCCAAGAAGTTCAGCTCTTTTGCCTGTAAAAAAAAACATACAATACCCCCCCCCCAACATTACAACCCACCACCCACATACCCCTAATCTAACCCAAACCCCCCTTAAATAAACCTAACACTAAGCCCCTGAAGATCATCCTACCTTGTCTTCACCTCACCGGGTATCACACCGATCCGTCCTGGCTCCGATATCTTCATCCAACCCAAGCGGGGGCTAGACATCCACTGAAGAAGTCCAGAAGAGGGTCCAAAGTCTTCATCCTATCCGGGAAGAAGAGTAGATCCGGACCGGCAACCATCATCTTCCAAGCGGCATCTTCTATCTTCATCCGATGAGGACCGGCTCCATCCTGAAGACCTCCACCGCGGACCCATCTTCATCCGGCGACGTCCAACTGAAGAATGACGGTTCCTTTAAGGGACGTCATCCAAGATGGCGTCCCTCGAATTCCGATTGGCTGATAGGATTCTATCAGCCAATCGGAATTAAGGTAGGAATATTCTGATTGGCTGATGGAATCAGCCAATCAGAATCAAGTTCAATCCGATTGGCTGATCCAATCAGCCAATCAGATTGAGCTCACATTCTATTGGCTGTTCCGATTGGAACAGCCAATAGAATGTGAGCTCAATCTGATTGGCTGATTGGATCAGCCAATCGGATTGAACTTGATTCTGATTGGCTGATTCCATCAGCCAATCAGAATATTCCTACCTTAAGATAGGATAGGATACGCAATTTACGTAAGGGGATCTGCGGTATGGAAAAGTCGCGGCTGAAAAGTGAGCGTTAGACCCTTTTTTGAGTGACTCCAAATACCGGAGGTAGCCTAAAACCAGCGTTAGGAGCCTCTAACGCTGGTTTTCACGGCTACCGCCAAACTCCAAATCTAGGCCATAGATAGTTAATAAATGAATTTTATTACAAGTGCGAATATGCTCGATGCAAATGTCAAACACAGCTTTGGAACCATATTAGCCGCAAATACAGTCTGGGAATCCCCATAAGAAGCATGTTGTTGTATCCAGATCAGGCTATGGTATAAGGACGTAACGGAGAACCGACTATCCAGGAGTCACTTGATAAGTATCCTTGGACTATCGAGTCTAACTTTCTAAATGGAACACACTCCTTGGGAAACCAAGTAATAGAGTGATCTCTGTTTGCAACAATTCTACTACATGTTGCAATGAAGCACAAGTAACTTTTTAATATGTCCTTTTTTTGCCTGCTTGATACATTTTATGCTAATGGTTCATACTTGCTGTGATTACGCTAGTAGTATTTTATGGACATAGATCCCGCATATGGTTTACCATGGTAGCTGTAACCTTTTATTACATTTGTGCTATCCTCTGGTAAGGGTGTTGTCCATTAATACGAAAGTGTAAAAATAAGCCTTACATGTCAAAACAACTTACATGGGTGTTTTTTTTGCTTATACTTAGAAGTATTAGGCATAGATCCTCAGGTATTTACCTCATGATAACATATTTCCAATCAGTTTGGGTTATCCTCTGAGAGAGGTGTTGCCAATACTTGTTGCTGCCTTCTTAGTTATTTTGCATGGATCCCCTCCTACATCCATGGTAGCAGATTCCTGTGTATTCACAGGGCTACCTATTGGCTTGGGGTGTTGCTAAATAACTTTGCTATAACTATATTTAAGGTCACTATTATTGCATCGTAAGCAAACATTGTGAGCTGGCCAGCTTTTTCTATGTGTTTTTTATATTTTTAAACACTTGATTTTTATTCGCACTTGTAATAAAATTCATTTATTAACTATCTATGTGTGGTTTGATTTAGGGGGCCCGGCCGCTGATCAGGTTGCGCTGGGGTAGGGAGCACCAATTTTTACATATATAATTTTGATACTTTATAGATATCTCTTATTAAAGAGCTAAATTTCTGGAGTGCTGAAATCCCTGTCTTTCTTTGGAAAGGACACTACTGTGTCCTCTTCGTGTTTCTCTCTATTGAAATAGTGAATCTATGTGTGCATCAGGGTCTGCACCCACGTGTATTCTCTATAAACTATATTATCCTACTCCCCAATAATTTGTATATATATATTTTTATATATATATATATATATATATATATATATATATATAGGAATATCTGTTTAAAAATACATAAGAACATATTCTGCTATGTGCAGAACATTGGAATGCGAAATATTTACAATAAATACAAAGTATAACACTTTATAAAATATGAATATTGCATAAATATGCTTTTTCATGTTTTCATCTACTTGACTGCAAAGGGTTCCTTGTAACTTATATAGATATATGTCTATATATGTATACATGTGTATTTATGTGTTTATATGTATATATGTCTATAAATACATATATGCACATATAAATACATCTGTGTATATATATATATATATATATATATATATATATATATATATATATACAGGGAGTGCAGAATTATTAGGCAAGTTGTATTTTTGAGGATTAATTTTATTATTGAACAAAAACCATGTTCTCAATGAACCCAAAAAACTCATTAATATCAAAGCTGAATATTTTTGGAAGTAGTTTTTAGTTTGTTTTTAGTTATAGCTAGTTTAGGGGGATATCTGTGTGTGCAGGTGACTATTACTGTGCATAATTATTAGGCAACTTAACAAAAAACAAATATATACCCATTTCAATTATTTATTTTTACCAGTGAAACCAATATAACATCTCAACATTCACAAATATACATTTCTGACATTCAAAAACAAAACAAAAACAAATCAGTGACCAATATAGCCACCTTTCTTTGCAAGGACACTCAAAGGCCTGCCATCCATGGATTCTGTCAGTGTTTTGATCTGTTCACCAGCAACATTGCGTGCAGCAGCAACCACAGCCTCCCAGACACTGTTCAGAGAGGTGTACTGTTTTCCCTCCTTGTAAATCTCACATTTGATGATGGACCACAGGTTCTCAGTGGGGTTCAGATCAGGTGAACAAGGAGGCCATGTCATTAGATTTTCTTCTTTTATACCCTTTCTTGCCAGCCACGCTGTGGAGTACTTGGACGCGTGTGATGGAGCATTGTCCTGCATGAAAATCATGTTTTTCTTGAAGGATGCAGACTTCTTCCTGTACCACTGCTTGAAGAAGGTGTCTTCCAGAAACTGGCAGTAGGACTCGGAGTTGAGCTTGACTCCATCCTCAACCCGAAAAGGCCCCACAAGCTCATCTTTGATGATACCAGCCCAAACCAGTACTCCACCTCCACCTTGCTGGCGTCTGAGTCGGACTGGAGCTCTCTGCCCTTTACCAATCCAGCCACAGGCCCATCCATCTGGCCCATCAAGACTCACTCTCATTTCATCAGTCCATAAAACCTTAGAAAAATCAGTCTTGAGATATTTCTTGGCCCAGTCTTGACGTTTCAGCTTGTGTGTCTTGTTCAGTGGTGGTTGTCTTTCAGCCTTTCTTAACTTGGCCATGTCTCTGAGTATTGCACACCTTGTGCTTTTGGGCACTCCAGTGATGTTGCAGCTCTGAAATATGGCCAAACTGGTGGCAAGTGGCATCTTGGCAGCTGCACGCTTGACTTTTCTCAGTTCATGGGCAGTTATTTTGCGCCTTTGTTTTTCCACACGCTTCTTGCGACCCTGTTGACTATTTTGAATGAAACGCTTGATTGTTCGATGATCACGCTTCAGAAGCTTTGCAATTTTAAGAGTGCTGCATCCCTCTGCAAGATATCTCACTATTTTTGACTTTTCTGAGCCTGTCAAGTCCTTCTTTTGACCCATTTTGCCAAAGGAAAGGAAGTTGCCTAATAATTATGCACACCTGATATAGGGTGTTGATGTCATTAGACCACACCCCTTCTCATTACAGAGATGCACATCACCTAATATGCTTAATTGGTAGTAGGCTTTTGAGCCTATACAGCTTGGAGTAAGACAACATGCATAAAGAGGATGATGTGGTCAAAATACTCATTTGCCTAATAATTCTGCACACAGTGTATATATATGTATGTATCTTTATGTTAAAGCCCTTTGCCTGCCTTTTCTTCTAACACCTGAAATCTCATATCTTTGAGCCCTTATAACTTTTTTGTGCAATCATTTTTTAAATCATTTTTATAAGATGGTGTTATTATGAGTGTAACTATACTTTGTAATGTATTTTTGATGTGTTTCCTGACTTTTTTGCTTTGCAAAACAGTTAACCAGAGCCCTGAGGACCCGCTATCCCAATGCTCATTAACTTCTATTGAGGCTGAAGCGATCACGCTTAATCACAGCTTGTAAAACGAGCGCAACTGTTAGCACACCACTTGTAATCTGGGACATCATTTTCACACATAAAGCATGTCTGAAACAGGAAAATAGTCAATGAATATAATTTTCATTTTGCTTTAGAAGACGTTAAAGTTAAAGTCAATGCTAGCGTTTTACAAACGCAATGATTGACTATTGAAACAAATAAAGGGGACTTTCAATCATGAAGTATAAGATACTTCTTGTAGAAAGCACCTTTATTTGTTTCAATTGGTCGCCGTTTTTAGCTGCTACAGCAGCCCATGGCTAAAAAATTTTTTTGCTAAGAGGTGACGTCTTCACTTCTTAGCCAATAGCCGTGTGGTAAATCCGGCTTGGCGCCCACTTTAAGCAATTATGCTAATTCTGTTCAAATGGTAAAAAGTGCTTAATTACTTCTAAACTTTTGTATGTCTGAAAATATTCTATGTAGACAACCACTTGGTTTATTTTATCAGCTAATACTATCTAGTGGCACAGGATTTGCTTTTTCTTTAATGTCACATTACAACAAAAATAACATGCAGGTTCAACTTAATTAATTGTCTCATGCCTTCATACATCTGATTTAATACATTAGAAATTATTTTTTGTTTTTCTATACATACTGATTTAAAAAAATAATTCCAGCATCAAAAGTGTTAATACATATTTAGCACAGAAATGCAGTGACAAAGAAATTCTTGGAAATTTGAAAGCTTCCTGACCAATTAATGCTTTCTGCAGAGAATGACCTTTTCTTTTTCTAATAATTGTGAAAGCAATTGACTCTCCTTGGCATAAATCTAAATCTGAATTTCCAACCCATGTTTTACTTTTTTATCAAGAACTGAAGGTTTACCATTTATTTATTTAAAAAAAAAAAAAAAACACATAGAAACATATAGTGCCGGATTACAAGTGGAGCACTAAATATCGCTTTCAGCTATGCTCCACTGAGTAATACCAACTCACACTAATGCACTGTGAACGATGGCAGCATATTTAAATATATATGTATATGACTATATACATATTTATTAATGTGTTCATATGTGTATATACACATATTAACACATAAATATATATGTATATAGCATATACATATATATTTACAGGGAACACATAGTTGCCATAGACTGCAATGTTAATGGGGGTTTTTTCTAACACCCCATACCCACCGATTTTAGCACCCAAAAACTACTAAGTACAGTTTTTATTATTATTATTCTTTATTTATAAAGCGCCAACAGATTCCGCAGCGCTGCCCATGGGTACAAGGATAACAGTACAATGGAGAAACAATATAATAAAAGACAAAATGTTACAGACAAATACAGGGGGAATTGAGGGCCCTATTCCCGTGGGAACTTACAATCTAGATGGGTGGGAGGACGGTAAACAGGAGGTGGGGACTGCAAAGGTGAGAATGATATTAGTGAGGAGATAGATGAGGGTGACTGTTAGTTAAAGGGACATGCCACCAACATTTTTTCTTTTATGATTTAGAAAGAGAATGCAATGTTAAACATCTTTCTAATTTACTTCTATTATCTAATTTGTTTGATTCTCTAGATATTCTTTGATGAAAAGCATATCTAGATATGCTCACTAGCTGATGATTGGTTGCTGCACATAGAAGCATCATGTGATTGGCTCACCATGTACATTGCTTTTTATTCAAATATGGATATTTAAAAAATTAAGCAAAATAAATTATGGAAGTAAATTGTAATGTTGCTTAAATTTCTATTCTCTATCTGAATCATGAAAGAAAGATTTTGGGTTTAGTGGCCCTTTAAGTGAAGTTAGTTTGTTAATAAGTCGGGTGATAAGCTTCCCTGAACAGAAAGGTCTTTAGGGAACGTTTAAAGGAGGAGAGGTTAGGGGAAAGTCTGACAGCTCGAGGAAGTGCGTTCCAGAGGGTTGGTGCAGCACCAGAGAAGTCCTGTAGTCTAGCATGAGAGGAGGTGATGGTAGAGGACGCAAAGAGCAGGTCATTGTTGGATCTTAGGGGGCGGGCTGGAGTATATTTGTTGATGAGAGTTTTCTTTGTTAGTTAAAAAAAAGCTACAATATAGAAAAAAAGAAAACTAATACTTGATTTTGGGGGCATTTGGGGAACATTTATAAAATTAACTAGAGATTAGAGGGTCTATTTATTAATGTGAGAGCGGACATGATCCGATATTGCGGATCATGTCTGCTGCACATCGATAAATGCCAACAGCATACGCTCTCAGCATTTATCATTGCGCCAGCAGTTCTTGTGAACTTCTGGTGCAATGCCGCCTACTGCAGATTCGCAGCCAATCAGTCGCTAGCAGGGGGTGTCAATCGGGTTGATTTCTGGCGATATCTATCCGCCGCCTCAGAGCAATCAGACAGGTTATGGAGCAGCGGTCTTTAGACTGCTGCTTCATAACTTCTGTTTCCGGCGAGTCTGAAGACTCGCCGGAAACACGGGGCATCAAGCTCCGTACAGAGCTTGATAAATATGCCCCTTGATCTCTGGTTAATTTTAAAAGCACTAATTGCTACCGCAAAGCCCTTGTAATGGCTGGTTATTTATAAATAACCAATAAATTAGCGCACCATTTGTAATCTGGCCCATAGGCTGTTATATTAAATCCATAATTGTATGTGCAAAACCTGTTATACTATTAAACTAGCACTGTTAAAATATTGTCAGCTGAGAATGTTATGTAAGCATAAGATACCTATTTTTTTATGTCTCTGTTTACATTACATAGTTTATTTGCATGTTAAACTGCATAACTGTACAAAGCTACCAAGAAAATATCACATTAATATCTCTGTGCAAAAGGAATATATTTTACCTCAATATTTCTTGAGATCATGAGAGTAAGTACTCTGTAAACAGTTACTGTTCAGCTACTATCATCTGTAATAACAACAGCTTCATCAGTTCTGTGTTCACACTTTGCTTTACTGTCATCTCACAGGATTTCACTTAAATCTCACCAGATTTCATAGTAAACTTCCTTAAACTGAGGAGGGAAATAAAGTTACTGTGTCTGCACATGATGCATATTCCTTTGCAGGTCTCAGAACTAGCATCCTGATTGGATGTTTAAAATCCCTTCACTTTGGGATTATTGAGGTAAAATATCTTCCTTTTTTACACAGAGATGTGCATCTGATATTTCTTAGCCAGCTTTTTACAGCTATGCTGCCTTACCTTCAAGTGATTCAACATTTGAATATCTTTCCCCATTAAAGGTATATGAAACCCATTTTTTTTTATTTCATAATTCAGATAGAGCATGCAATTTTAAGCAACTTCCTTATTTACTCCTATTAACATTTTTTCTTTGTTCTCTTGGTATCTTTATTTGAAAAGGCAGGAATGTAAGCTTAGGAGCCGGATCATTTTTTGTACAGCACCCTGGGTAGCGCTTGCTGATTGGTGGCTACAATCAGGACAGTGCCAAGTGGAACTGGGTGGTCAAGGGCATGGCTAGTTGGTCTGTAGGCATAGCTAAGCCTGAAGGGACAGCAGCACAAAAGGTCAATATTAACCCTCCTTCTCAGCGAAACAAGCCCAGTGGGGGGTGTAAAGAAAGAGTGGGGTGTTTTTTGCACCGTAGGAATACCACCACTTTCTGCTGAATGGTTTACCATCACTTAAAGATAAATATGGAGATAGAGCTACTGTTGTCCTCCTGATATCTACCTTATTTTTGTTATCTTAAAAATCTCCCCAATCATTCAGGATGCTGTAACACTAAACCTATTGTTTTGTATAGCTCCCATATCCAATCATTCACTGCAGTCACCTGCATAACATTTTGATTTTTCACTTCCTATCACCCAACACAATTTAACATTTCTTTGCAAAACATTTTATTTTAATATTTATTTTGTATGTTTATTTAACATGCATTAGTTTTAATGAATGAGCCAAAGCACTTACCCATTCCTAGTCCTTGTCTTCATCCACTCCCTGTTTTTAAATCAATACAATGTTACAGAAACACTCCAAAGTTTTTTCTCTGGATCCAGTTTTACAAAACACCCATCATTTTCACAAATACAGATCTCAATTTTAGAAAGAGAATAAAACCAGTGCAGTGACCACTGACCACACTAATCAGTACAATTGCTGCAGCTTACATTTTGCCAGTAGCCAGTAAATTATAAGTTGTTTTTTTTTTTTTCGTCTTACCCCACTATGGACAGGTTTTTTTTCCAGTTTTTCATGCCTCGTTATTAAAAAAGCACTTGTTACAATACTGGCTGGTACATTTTCTTGGCTTGAACAAGACAAAGAACAAATTTATGTTACTGACACAAAAACTGAACTGCAAAGTGTTAACTAACCAGACTGGTAGAAAGTGTTATCGGCTTCTGTATTGTTGTAGGTTTACATACTTCCTTATTCCAATTCAAAGGTGCGCTAAAATGATGTCAGATGTTACCCACAATCCTTTGCCCTTTTTATTAATTTATTGTTCAGGAACTTTGCTTGTTTTTAGAATAAAATTAGCACTTCAGAGTATATTGCTTAACAACTTAAACCTGATGATATAAAAGGTGTGCCACCTTCACCTGTACTTTACACAAATATATATATATATATATATATATATATATATATATATATATATACTACTGTATACAGAGATATTTACAATGTCAAACTCCTTTGTTTAATTAAAGGAATAGAAAGGTCAAAAGTGAAATGTGTCTAAGTGCATTTCAATGTGAAATAGAACCATTTTTGCAATATACTTCCAATAGCAAAAATGCATCTAGTAAACGTTATTACTGTTTTTATGCAGCATACGCACATATCCTGTGAGGCCCCATGTACAACTATTCAAACACCACACCTTCTCAGAGGGTCAGCAGTAGCTTGTAGACACAAATGATGTCTTTAGCAGCAATACAACACTGCTAGCTCTCTGAGCAGACACTGTGCTTGAATACTAATGCACAGGCCCTCACAGGATATGTGCGTATACCAAAGAAAAAATGCTTCTATTTCAACTTGAAATGCACTTGTGCACATTTTAATTTTGATCTTTCTGTCCCTTTAATATATTTCTCTTTTTTAAAAAAAAAAAAAACAATATCTAATTATTTATTTTATGTGAGAGTCAATGAGGTGGTGATATTCCACGATCCATTTCTCCTGGGAATTATACTCCTGGCCACTAGGAGGAGGCAAAGATCCCAAAACTGTAAGAGCCCTTAAAGCCCCTCCAACCTTACTGAAACTAGTCTTGTCTTTGCTTTCACAGGAGGGATGTGAAGGAGGGAGTGGCTCCAGGTGTTTGTGAGAAGGGTGTGCAGACCAATTTGAGGCCCAGTTTTTCCCCTCAGAGAGCTACTGTTTGGGCAGAGGGATGTCTTTGGAGTATGGGTAGTGGCACAAGTACACCCTATTGGCATTAGTCACAGGCCTGCCACAAATATTGCAGGGACCGGTCCCTAGCCTCCTCCTGTTATTTCTACTTTATATATTGGAAGCAGTATCTGCTGCATATGGTAAATCCAGTAGTATGGGGGTAAGTGTGGGGTTCTAAAGGTTATATACAGTATACCACAAAGTGAGTACACCCCTCACATTTTTGTAAATATTTTATTATATCTTTTCATGTGACAACACTTAAGAATGTCTCTTTGCTACAATGTAAAGTAGTGAGTGAACAGCCTGTATAACAGTGTAAATTTGTTGTCCCCTCAAAATAAGTTTATCTTGGTCTCATCGGACCACAGAACATGGTTCCAGTAATCCATGTCCTTAGTCTGCTTGTGTTCAGAAAACTGTTTGTAGGCTTTCTTGTGCATCATCTTTAGAAGAGGCTTCCTTCTGGGACAACACCCATGCAGACCAATATTATGCAGTGTGTGGCGTATGGTCTGAGCACTGACAGGCTGACCCCCCACCCCTTCAACTTCTGCAGCAATGGCAGCACTCATACGTCTATTTACCAAAGACAACCTCTGGATATGACGCTAAGAAAGTGCACTCAACTTCTTTGGTCGACCATGGTGAGGCCTGTTCTGAGAGGAACCTGTCCTGTGAAACCGCTGTATGGTCTTGCCCACCGTGCTGCAGCTCAGTGTCAGGGTCTTGGCAATCTTCTTAAAGCCTAGGCCATCCTTATGTAGAGCAACAATTCTTTTTTCCAGATCCTCAGAGAGTTCTTTGCCATGAGGTGCCATGTTGAACTTCCAGTAACCAGTATGAGAGAGTGTTAGAGCGACAACACCAAATTTAACACACTTGCTCCCCATTCACACCTGAGACCTTGTAACACTAATGAGTCACATGACACCAGGGAGGGAAAATAGCTAATTGGTCCCAATTTGGAAATGTCCACTTAGGGGTGTACTTACTTTTGTTGCCAATGGTTTAGACATGAATGGCTGTGTGTTGAGTTATTTTGAGGGGACAGCAAATTTACACTGTTATACAGGCTGTATACTCACTACTTTACATTGTAGCAAAGTGTCATTTCTTCAGTGTTGTCACAAGAAAAGATATAATAAAATATTTACAAAAATATGAGTGAGGGGTATACTCATTTTTGTGGGATACTGTATAAAGCCTGTAGGCACCTGTTTAAGCCTGTAGGCTATTAGTAGATAATTAATTTTTGGGTGTATTGTAGCCTGGGGACTACTATATAAGGTATTTTTTAGGTTTGGTTATATAGGTACTTTATTTCAACTTTTAGGCCATGAGGTGCATTAAGCATGTGTTAACGCGTCAGCTTCTTTTTCACGCTTCTTTTTATGTTAACGAGCATCGCCTTGTTTTTGCACAGCGGATTGTTAGAGCTCCAACAAGTTTGGTTTTTAGCACGCCGCTTTTTTGTTTGCATTGTTTCTGATTAGCATTTGTTGGCTTATGCACATGTCAGGGTTTTTTAAGTAGCTGTAGATTTTTTTCGCTCCTTTCTTCCTTAATCTTGTCATGCGTGCACCTGTAGGAGCACTATTTGACATCTTTGCGGCACAGTTCCACACAGCATCTTTTTGTGAATTGATTTTACAGATTCTGCACTGGAACTTTAAAGTTTACATGGGACAAAGGACTGGTTGTATCCCTTGATACAATTGTTTTTTTTGTTATTTTTTAGACACAATAATTTTTTTATATGATTATATGTTCTTTAAATTAGTGAGTACTGAATGGTTTGAATTTGTATATTAGACACATATTTTGTTTTTCATTAGGTTTTTGAGCTCTAGATCCAGGGCCTGGTGCTTCTGAGTTATCCTCTGAGGTTGAAGTGGGGATTCTAATAGTGAAGAGTTTTCTAATCTATTTAAACTCTTAGAAACAGCTAATGCTTTCATTTTTTATATTGTTGTTGATGTTATTAAGATCAATGCTAAGAATATAGCTCTCGCAGTTTTGACTAGAAGGGCCTTACGGTTGAAATCATGGTCTTCTGACATGGTTTCTAAATCTAGACATCTGTCTCTTCCTTTTAAAGTAAAAGTATTGTTTGGGTCTGGTTTGGATGACATTATTTCTATGGTGATTGGGAGGAAGGGTACCTTTCTCCCTCAGGATAAGTCGTCTAAAGGTAAATCTAAGGTCAGTCTCTTTCTTGAAGGATTACTGCCCATTCTACCAATCAGTTGCTACTTCATGGGCCTTTTTTTTAAAATAAGGCCTCTGCTGATCAAATTTGCAAGACAGTTTTTTGGTCTTCCTTACATACTTTTTCTAAATTCTTCATTGTGATGGATTTTTTTTTTCTGAAGCAGCTTTTGGTAGGAAAGTCCTTCATTTCCTGGTTTCTGGGCATTAAATATTTTTGTATGGGTTTTTTCTGCATTTAAAAAATAATAAAAAGGTAAGAAAATATACAAAAGAATCAAAAATACAAAAAACAAACAAGAACAAAAAACTAATTGTTCAATGTATTTGGAAAAGTCTGCTACTGCTCAGATTTCTCATGGACTCCAAAGCTTGGGTATTAGTTCCCAGAAGTAATGGATCATGGACTCTCACCACCTATATGAAAGAAAATATAATTTATGCTTACCTGATAAATGAATTTATTTCCTGGCAATGAGAGTTCAAGAGCCCCTGCCAAGTGTTTTTTATCATTGGTTGTTTGCCTGCTCTTTTTTGTATTGCTCTTATGTTCTTTTCCTACCTTCTTTTCTTCTGCCTTGGCTATACATCAGACTAGTTTCCAGTTAGGTGGGAGGAGTTTTAAGGGCTCTTGGAATTTTGGGATCTTTGCCTCTTCCTAGTGACCAGGAGTATAATTACCAAGAGTAATGGTTTGTGGACTCTCACCATCATGAAAGAAATTAATTTATCAGATAAGCATAAATTATATATATTTATTTTATATAATTATGAAAGCTTTATTGCTTTAATATATCATATTACAGGATTATTTTTTTAAACTTCTATCTACATGTACATTTTATACTTTTTTATATTAAAAAAAAAATACAGTCACCATAATTCTTAAAGATTTATGATTTAATTGAATGTGTGTGATTACGTTTTAAAAATATTTTATTTTTGTAATGCTAGTTGTAAAGGGAATTTTGACCCTTTACACCTCATTAAGGACCAGATTAAGAGGCCCATTTATCAAGCTCCGAATGGAGCGTGAGGGCCCGTGATTCTGGCGAGCCTGCAGGCTCGCCAGAAACAGCAGTTATAAAGCAGCGGTCTAAAGACAGCTGCTCCATAACCCTGTCCGCCTGCTCTGAGCAGGCGGACAGAGATCCCCACAATTCAACCCAATTGAGTACGATTAGGTTGATTGACACCTCCCTGCTGGCTGCCGATTGGCAGCGAATCTGCAGGGGGCGGCGTTGCACCAGCAGCTCGCAAGAGCTGCTGGTGCAATGCTGAATACGGAGAGCGTATTTCTCTCTGCATTCAGCGAGGTCTGTCAGACCTGATCCGCACTGTTGGATCAAATCCGATAGATCTTATATAAATAGGCCTCTAGGAGTGGCACGCTAACAGTTACACGCAAACTATATCAGGTTTATTGCGGCTGTTTGCGCAAGTCGGATGTAGTGCTTGTAGTTCAAGTTTAAAAGTAAACGAGATCACTGTTTCACAAAACAAAAAAGTGTCACAAAACACATCAAAAATACATTTAAAAGTACAGTTGCACACAAAAGTAATAAGGGCTCAAACATATGAGGTCTCAGGTGTTAGAAAAAAAAAGCTGGAAGGGGCTTTTACATACATATACATGTCTAACTATATATATATTTATATATATATATATAAATATATGTGTGTGTGTGTGTGTTCATAAATGATAAATACTGCTCCATTCGTAATCTTGCCCTTATTAAGCCAGATACTTGAGTTCCTTGATGACATCATACAGCTGAAAATCCTGACTGAAAATCATATTGTTTTGGCTACATTTGATTTTATTGGGATTCGGAAACAAACAACCTCCCAGTGATGTGTTACCTCAACTTTTCCTCACAGACAGGGGAGGGGTGAGGCTCCTACATACACATAATCATGTGATCACTGCTCCTCCCCTCTCTATCTCTAAAATGAAGGTTAAACAAGGTGACTTCCAAAAATGGTCTCTGCACCAATGAACAACAGTAGCCTCATTACAAAAACACGTATTGTACCTTTGACAGGGAAAATTTAATATTGGTATTCTAGTCCATCAACATTTTTAAAGGCTAATTACAGGCATTTTTGTGCTTTTCGAATGAAATAGCCTTGACCTCTTGAATATCTATCTAGAGCTGCAACAACTAATCGGCATAATCGATAATAATCGATTATGAAAATAGTTGTCAACGAATCTCATAATCGATTAATCGGTTTGCAATTAGTTGGTTTGTGCACAACACCAGCTGCTTCACTCCAATGAGCTCCTGCATATGGTATTGTGTTTTATGGTTATGTCCTTAGCCTAAAGGACGTATACAGACGTCTACTTTTCACTTTTTTCAGGACAGTGTATGTTTACAACTACCCCTGGCTTATGTGCAACCCAGATATAATAGTCATCATTTGGATTGTTTATATTAAATCTGGTGATTTGGAACTATGCTTTTCATGATATAGTGCCAAGCTTGTTGTTTACACCTTGCCCCTAGATTGATGGGAGTTATTTAAATTGATGTACACTATTATCCGTTTGCACAATTATTAGCGTATTGCTTGCTATTGCTGATTATATGTACTGTAAAAAATAAATGTGTAAGGCTTTGTGCTGTTAATGATATACAGTCCTTAGCGCTTTTGATCTTGTTTTTTATTTTTTTTTATATTTTTAATAAATTGTGATAATATGTACCAGATTCAACCTTTATAAGTATATATTCGTTATTTTTAGAGCGGACTAGATATTTCCCCTAACCTTATAGATGGTTATTTACCATTGCATATAGATATTCAAGATATTTTTATGTTAGAATGAAGTCAAGGGTTACTTTATTGAGAGGACCCTTGCCAAGGTAGAAAACACTTAGCATTGGTGAAGAGCTAACAAAGATAAATATCCCACTTTGGTGAAATTGGCAAAACCCTACTTATACACCTCAACAGCCTTTTCTCTGCTGCAGGAAATATAGCTGCAAACAGAGAACCAGCCTTAGCCAGAAGAATGTGGACATGTTGAGATTTTTGCATTTCAATGCAAAAGTTTCTGAAAGAGTGAATAACAATGTTATTAACAGTGATAGTCTAACTCTTTCTAGTTCTACCTCTTTTCAAACAGTTTGTGGTTTTGTTTAGTATCATTATAAAACTGTGCTCTGCTGCTTAAAAATTGAAGAAACAGTTGTGTTAATGTAAAGTTTTAGTGTGAAGTTTATATTTGTAACACTCATTATGTGGATTTTATTTAAAACAGAAAACTATTATTGATTCTCTTTTTATCCGATTAGTCGATTAATCGAAAAAATAATCGGCCGATTAATCGATTATGAAAATAATCATTAGTTGCAGCCCTATATCTATCGCTAGATTACGAGTCTTGCGTTAGGCTTCAAAAGCAGCGTTGGCCAGTCCCAACGCTGCTTTTTAACGCCCGCTGGTATTACGAGAAGTTACAGGCTCACCGCTCACTTTTTTGGCCAGACTCGGAAATACCGCAAATCCACTTACGTTAATTGCGTATCCTATATTTTCAATGGGACTTGCATAGTGCCGTTATTACGAGTCTGACAAAAAGTGAGCGATACACCCTCTCCTGTCAAGAATGGTACTGCATTTAAAAGTCAGTAGTTAAGAGTTTTACACTGCAACGCCGTAGCATAAAACTCTTAACTAAAGTGCTAAAAAGTACACGAACACCCATAAACTACCTATTAACCCCTAAACCGAGGCCCCCCCCCCCCCCACATAACAAACACTAAAATAAAATTTGTAACCCCTAATCTGCCGAACCGGACATCGCCGGCACTATAATAAATATATTAACCCCTAAACCGCCGCATTCCCGCATCACAAACACTAGTTAATTATTAACCCCTAATCTGCCCCCCTAACATCGCCGCCACCTACCTACATTTATAAACCCCTAATCTCCCGCCCCAATGTTGCCGCTACTATAATAAAGTTATGATCCCCTAAGCCTAAATCTAACCCTTACACCCCCTAACTTAAATATAATTAAAATAAATCTAAATAAAATTACTACAATTAACTAAATTATTCCTATTTAAAACTAAATACTTACCTATAAAATAAACCCTAAGATAGCTACAATATAATTAATAGTTACATTGTATATAGCTTAGGGTTTATTTTTATTTTACAGGCAACTTTGAATTTATTTTAACTAGATAGAATAGTTATTAAATAGTTATTAACTATTTAATAACTACCTAGTTAAAATAAAGACAAATTTACCTGTAAAATAGAACCTAACCTAAGTTACAATTACACCTACACTACAATTAAATTAATAACCTAAATTAAATACAATTAATTACAATTAAATAAAATGATCTAAAGTACAAAAAACAAACAAACAAACACTAAATTACAGAAAATAATAAAGAAATCACAAGATTTTTAAACTAATTACACCTAATCTAATCCACCTAACAAAATAAAATAGCCCCCCAAAATAAAAAAAAGCCCTACCCTACACTAAATTACAAATAGCCCTTAAAAGGGCCTTTTGCGGGGCATTGCTCCAAAGTAATCAGCTCTTTTACCTGTAAAAAAAGTACAAATCCCCCCCCAACAATAAAACCCACCACCAACCCTACTCTAAAACCCACCCAATCAACCCTTAAAAAAACCTAACACTAACCCCCTGAAGATCAACCTACCGTGAGACGTCTTCACCCAACCAGGCCGAAGTCCTCAACAAAGCCGGGAGAAGTATTCATCCAACTGGGCAGAAGTGGTCCTCCAGATGGCCAGAAGTCTTCATCCAGACGGCATCTTCTATCTTCATCCATCCGGCGCGGAGAGCGGGTCCATCTTCAAGACATCCGACGCGGAGCATCTTCTGTCCACGGCCGACGACTGAATAAAGGTTCCTTTAAATGACGTCATCAAATATGGCGTCCCTTCAATTCTGATTGGCTGATAGAATCCTATTAGCCAATCGGAATTAAGGTAGGAAAAATCCTATTGGCTGATTCAATCAGCCAATAGGATTGAAGTTCAATCCTATTGGCTGATTGCATCAGCCAATAGGATTCTTTCTACCTTAATTCCGATTGGCTGATAGAATTCTATCAGCCAATCGGAATTGAAGGGACGCCATCTTGGATGATGTCATTTAACGGAACCTTCATTCAGTCGTCAACCATGGACAGAAGAGGATGCTCCACGTTGGATGTCTTGAAGATGGACCCGCTCCGTGCCGGATGGATGAAGATAGAAGATGCCGTCTGGATGAAGACTTCTGCCCGTCTGGAGGAGAACTTCTGCCCGGTTGGATGAAGACTTCTCCCAGCTTCGTTGAGGACTTTGGCCCGGTTGGATGAAGACGTCTCACGGTAGGGTGTTCTTCAAGGGGGTTAGTGTTAGGTTTTTTTAAGGGGGGATTGGGTGGGTTATAGAGTAGGGTTGGTTGTGTGGGTGGTGGGTTTTAATGTTGGGGGGGCATTTGTACTTTTTTTTACAGGTAAAAGAGCTGATTACTTTGGGGCAATGCTCCACAAAAGGCCCTTTTAAGGGCTATTTGTAATTTAGTGTAGGGTAGGGCTTTTTTATTTTGGGGGGGCTTTTTTTATTTTGTTAGGGGGATTAGATTAGGTGTAATTAGTTTAAAAATCTTGTAATTTCTTTATTATTTTCTGTAATTTAGTGTTTTTTTGTACTTAAGATAATTTTATTTAATTGTAATTAATTGTATTTAATTTAGGTAATTAATTTAATTGTAGTGTAGTGTTAGGTGTAATTGTAACTAAACCCTAAGCTAGCTACAATGTAACTATTAGTTTTATTGTAGCTAGCTTAGGGTTTATTTTATAGGTAAGTATTTAGTTTTAAATAGGAATTATTTAGTTAATTGTAGTAATTTTATTTAGATTTATTTTAATTATATTTAAGTTAGGGGGTGTTAGGGTTAGGGTTAGACTTAGGTTTAGGGGTTCATAACTTTAATATAGTGGCTGCGACATTGGGAGTGGCAGATTAGGGGTTAATAAATGTAGGTAGGGTTTGGCAACATTGGGGGTGGCAGAGTAGGGGTTAATAAATAAAATGTAGGTGTTGGCAATGTTGGGCGGCAGATTAGGGGTTCATAAGTATAATATTGGTGGTGGCGGTGTCCGGAGCGGCAGATTAGGGGTTAATAATAATATAATGCAGATGTCGGCAATGTCGGGTGCGGCAGATTAGGGGTTAATAAGTGTAATATTAGAGGTGTTTAGACTCGGGAGTTCATGTTAGGGTGTTAGGTGTAGACATAAATGTGTTTTCCCCATAGGAATCAATGGGGCTGTGTTAGGAGCTAAACGCTGCTTTTTTGCCGGTGTTAGTTTTTTCAGCCGGCTCTCCCCCATTGATTCCTATGGGGAAATCGTGCACAAGCACGTTTTACCAGCTCACCGCTAACGTAAGCAGCGCTGGTATTGAGGTGAGATGTGGAGCAAAATTTTGCTCTACGCTCACTTTTTTGCGGCTAACGCCGGGTTTGTAAAAACCCGTAATACCAGCGCTGTCTGTAAGTGAGCGGTGAGTATAAACTGCTCGTTAACACCGCACCCTTATTAACACAAAACTCGTAATCTAGGTGTATATTTGCTTGTTTCAAGCAGCTTTTTTTTTGGGTGTTCTTTTATATAAAGGTTAACATTTTTGTACATGTCAAGTTCATTTTTTTTAATAAACTTGACTGGTTCCTGGTTTAGAAAAAATATATAGCTCTATTCAAAATTTTTAAATATAAAGCTTGTTCATTATACAATCATCATAATGGCAATTATGTATTTGGATGTTATGTATACTATGAAATAGTTAATTGTGCACATTGCACACATGTCATAAATGGATATTAATGCAATGCACTGCGGACCTTGAGCTGAACGTAACTGATGATTGGCAGCTAATTGGCTCAGTGGCCCATGTTCAACTCAGGATTGGTAGTGCATTGCCAATTCAGAGCTGATTTTAACTGTGTTTTTAACCCCTTTGTGGTAGTTAAACCCATAATCCTGTCCAAATGATAATGCAATATAAAGGTTGATCACAATCTATCTTTTTCTAATAATGTTTTTTTTTTTGTTTTAAGACAATATGATCACAGTGTTTTTTAGGTAATCAGAATCCAAAATGAATTCTCCCGCGTGAACCCGTTTTAAACATAAAAGTTCTTGAAAACATGTTTACAGCTGAAACAAACATACAATGGCATTTTATACCTCTTAAGGTTACAATACCGTTTATTTGAATTAACCCCTTTGTACAGTGTGTAAGGGAAGTACATGTGAAAGATAACTGGAGCTACACTGTTCACCACATAGATAAATAATCAACTAGCTTACACCGCACCTCCAAGGCATATACATTCCAAACCCTAGCCAAACTTTAAATAAAGTATACAGATAAGAGCATATATTAAAGGGTTAAGTGGTAACACATAATTGGCACATGTGATTTTAATTGACCCTAATTTTAGTGCTATAAATTAGAACCATAAAAGTTATAGATCAGTGGTCTATGAGTACGGCTCCAGAGAGCTGAAACACGTAAGACCTGATCTATCGCCTGTTTGTTTTACCCTTTGCTGTTTTTTAGACTAAAGACTTTTTTTATTTTACTGCACTCACGGCTGGATTTCTTAATTTTCTCTTGGACATGTGAAAGAATAACCTATTCTAATCCTAATCTATTCTGATCACTGCTCAACAAACTTAAAGAACCACTGAACATTGTAAAATAGCATAATCAGAAAATGTATATCAAAAATATAACGCAAAAACATTGTAGTGGAAATCTTTCTGACAATTTTGAAAGTTAGTTCTATTTTTACGCCTGCTGCATCATCTAACAGCATTCAGCCAACCACAGAATGCATATATATGTATATTCTGTGAATTCTTGCATATGCTCAGTAGGAGCTAGTGCCTCAGAAAGTTTGCATATAAATAGATTGGTGTCACATATGCCTGCCTGCTATCAATGTCCCTTTAATACTGCCTTCCCTGCTCCTGTCAATCATGCTGTTTGGGGAGTAGTCTGCATTCATTCTACTTCTGGAACTTACCTTCCTAATTAATTATTCATGCACCAGCGTAAGTTTCAACGTAAGTTCTGAAACCCCCATCGATGTACGTTCACCTCGCACATCGGGTGAATCACATAAACCTGCGTGGCAGATGATAAACTGTCATAAGTCAAACAAACTGGCAACATTTAGAAATGTGTGGAAATACACATATCTGGCGTCGCCAGTGATTTACGCCAGTATATATCATCTGCCGGTGCCTAAGTAAAAAACAAAAAAAGTTTAAATTGCACGTACAAATCTAAACCACCTACAAAAAATTAAACCGACACGTCAAAACCCCTATATCCACCATCCCCCCACATTGCAATCTCTTCATGAGATTGTCCACCCCACACTGAAGATTGAATGCAAGGTACTCCTTTTATATTGGGATACCTTGCATTACTATTGGCTGAAAATTTCAAATCAGCCAATAGGATAAGAGCTGCTTACATTCTATTGGCCAATTTGAAACTTGTATACTCTTCCCTGGGTCAGGGGTTGGTTTCTCCAATTCCCTACCACTCCCCCGAGGGTCAGTCTCCTGATCAGTTATACACTGGATCATGACAATGGGGCACATTTATTTAATGGATAGTTTTTTAAGGGCATCTAAGGTTTTTTTGGTTCAGAACTCTGGACAGCACTTTTTTATTGGTGGATGAATTTATCCACCAATCAGCAAGGACAACCCAGTGTTACAATATGAGTAATAAAACAAGAAAATAAAGAAAAAGGGAATCAATAATTGGCGACTGCTCGGGTATTAGAATTTGTCGTGTCCATTAAGGTATAAGATCCGGCATGTATGTTTTATATATATGATGAGGCTTTTAGATGTGTTAGACTGTTTCAGTCATCACCAATAACAGAATCATTGCATATTCTGCTTATTGTTCTAATAGTAAGTTATATCTTTTTGGAATGATTACTTTTATTCAAAGAATCCTCACAGATTAAATTTGGTTATAATATTTATTTTAATACAATATTTATTTGGGTTTAAATATACATTTATATATGTTTATGCAATAGTCACAATAGTCACACATTTGTGTGGAATACAATTCTAGTAATTTTACTTGTAAACTGCACATGTTGATTAAATATAAGAATATCTAGTCCCATTCTATAGAAGTTTTGTATTGTGGCCCCTTTAATTAAAACGATAAGCCAGAATTTATATAGTTATATCATGCATGGTCATGTACTGTAAGTATATACTTCTGGATTAATAAGTATTGAGTTGTTAATTTTCCCAATGAGTCACAGGAAGCTATGTAAATAAATAGTTAAAATCTTGTGGACATAGCTAAATTGTCACCTTAAAATAAAACAATTACTATTGCATTAATATATACGCCTAAAGTATTGTATATTATGTGAGTTGCTGTTTTGAAACAGATAATTGTGTCTGTGAGAAATTCAGTATATTTTTTAACAACGCCTCATTTTGGAAAGGAAGAAAACCTAACAAAGATAGGATATTAGGTGATGGTAAGGATTTAAAACCTACCCCACGCTAACAAAATCACGATATAGTTCTTTGTTTTTAAAGTGTATGTTACAGTAACCCTTACAATTAATGAACATAAGGGAAAGGATATACACTGAAAAATAAAATTTCCTGAATAATATTTTAAAGAAGATAAGTATATTAGAAGAACCTTTAAGTGCCGGCCAACTTACTGGGGAGGATATACAAACATAAAGAAAAAGGGAATCAATTATTTTATTTTAAGTTTTTTTTACTCAAGATGGCTACATTATCTGCTTTGGAAAGCTTTGTAGCTACATACATCACAAGCCATAAAAGTAATGATTATGCTTGTGATGTTTATAACAAAGAGAATCCCTGGAAATATGTCCAGGATGTATTTGAATAAATATAAAAAGAGAGAGATGCAACTGCACCTCACTGATGAGGCCCACAGAAGGCCGAAACGATCGTCTGGGGTTGTTGTTTCTCTTGTTCAGAGAAGAATTGCCTGGTATTTCGGTGCTGGACTGTCATTGGGCAGGGTCAGACTGATATGCTACAGGATATTTTTTCTCTGTGAAGGGGCATAGTGTGCTAAAAGAGTATGCACCCTAAAATGAACAGGCACGGAAGTTTTTCTAGCTTTTGTTCTGTCTCAGCTGAGTGCATCTCTCTCTCTTTTTATATTTATGCAAATTGCTCTTGGGTCTCCCTAAGAGTAAAAGGGGAAACCAGACGTGGACTCCTTGCACACATGCCTTTAGAGAGATGCGACTGCACCTCATTGATGAGGCCCACAGAAGGCCGAAACGATCGTTTGGGGCTGTTGTTTCTCTTGTTCAGAGAAGAATTGCCTGGTATTTCGGTGCTGGACTGTCATTGGGCAGGGTCAGACTGATATGCTACAGGATATTTTTTCTCTGTGAAGGGGCATAGTGTGCTAAAAGAGTAAGCACCCTGAGTGGCACCCTAAAATGAACAGGCACAGAAGTTTTTCTAGCTTTTGTTCTGTCTCAGCTGAGTGCATCTCTCTCTCTTTTTATATTCAGGATGTATTTGAAAAAGAGATTAATATCTCACAAAAGTCCAAAAAGACAAAAGGAAAAGCAGTTGCAAGTATCTTTGCAGCATGCTTGGCAATGAATGTCAAAATAGAAACATTGAAAAATGAACTGCAAAGTTCCAAAAATATAATAAACAAAAAAGAAAAAGAGATTGACAAATTAGAAATTCTCTAACATCCCTCAATTGTGAAATTAACAAATCCAAACAGGAGAGTGATAAAAACTGCTTAAATGCAGAAAAAGAATTAGAGATTTGCAAAGAAAAATTATTTGAAACAGAAAAAGAAAAGGATCAAATATGTAATGCATATTCTGTGGTACAAAATTAATTGGAAAATATTAAATTGGGGAATTCTGCTGAAAATTCCAAGTGTTTTAATGTGCTGCAGCAAAGCACTTCAGTTATTTGTGCTAAAAATAATGATGATTCCTCCACCTTCACATTTGCATATTTAACAGACAATAATGATACAGTAAGGAGTGGTGGGGAATGCATTTCATCTAGCCAATTCAGCTATGATTTACCTCTTGCCACAAGTAAAGCTAATAGCAAACTCACAGGGGACTGTTCCATTATTATGGATACAGTATATAGTGGCAATGGAGAATTTAAAAACATAAATACATACCCTGCTGTTGTAATATCTGTGTGTCCTCCTACTGGTGGTCAGAATACACAGTTAGAAAATATAAGTGTGAGACATCTAACAGCATGCCTGACTAATTTTCAAACCTTTGAAACACAATCCCCTAAAACACTCATGGTTGTGGGTAATTCAGTGGAATCTATAAATATTCTTAGTGCTAACATGTCAAAATCAGCCACTGTTCTGGGAGCCAAATTCCCAACCAACAATTCTGCAAATTTCAAAAATGCAAATAATCCACCAGAAAAAGGCCTAGAAATGTCAAATCCTCTAGAGCTAAATGCTTTAAAAAATGATTTACAGAGCAAGAAATGGGTAAACATAATGGACACAGTCATTGGTTTACACTGATGCTGTGTTCACACTATCCACACTGTGAAGGTATTTTTCCACATTCTTTGGATAAACAAAAATACACTTGGAGCTTGGATGTATCACATGGTCACCCAGAATTAAATGCAGAATATAAGATCATTCTCACTAAACTGTCTTCCCTAGAAAGTATGTTTCAGGCTCCACAGGAAAAACACTCAGGAAATGGGATGAAACAGTAGCAGAGGCACCACAAACACTCATCTATGGACATAAAAGAAATAGGAAGTATGCCTTCAACTACAGTGAGTGCATTGATATTGGTGTCATTCTTGATAGTAATATACCATTTGGTCCCAAATATATTTAGCTATCCCCATTTCTTTAAAGAAAATTGTTTTAAGCAGCAATTGTGCCCAAGCGGGGGAGAGGTCACTTGCTTGAAACAGAGTGTTCCCATTTGGGCACTCTTATTTGCTAAACATTAAGAACAAAATAGTCTGTACCTGAATTGAGTATTGTAAAACTTAGGCCATTCAAACACCATTGTATTCTGTAAGACAGATTCAGGACAGACCAACCCCCAAGTAAGTTTTAATGTATATATTATATGTAGATTTACATTTTATATTTTTCTTTTTAACAGGTATCACAAAAAGGAATGACTGTCTCATACCAAAAGCAGAGCCATGACTGACATCAGATACCAGAGGCACAATTGCATCTAGAGAATCTCCATCTTAAAATAACAGAACTAAAGCTGATTGCTATAATTTAGTTTGTAATAGAACATAACCATATAAAGGTTACTAACAAGTACCTTTACAATGAGTCAATTAATCCTTGTTCCAGCATTTACTGAAAACTCTCAAACTACTGTTCCTATATGTAAATGTATATTTTTACAAAATGTATATGGTACCATAGTATACCCCTGCAGGTTTACATTGTTCATCATACTATTCCATGTAAAACCACAATAGGTACTAACAGGACTCAGCTAAACTAAGCAGAATGATATACCCCATAGTTTAATAGTCTAAATTTGCAGATTATTATTATTTTATCTTTAGACTTTTTAGATCATAAGATAAAATAATGAAACAACGTAGTTTTAAAATTTGTATTATTTCTTGCTTATTTAATTAATTCAAGAGGGGTATCCTTTTAAATCATCATTGCAACAGTCCTGTTAAATATTTTGTTAAGCTATTTACCTGGTATTTCTCAGTAACTGCTGAATATATATGGCAATCATATGTAATGGAAATCAGTCAGTGTTATAGATGCAATAATTTCCACTGTAGAAAAATAAGATATATGTAGATTTAGGGATATTAGTATAGGTATTAAATAGCCTCTATTGTAGTTATTAACTGGTGTCTATTTAGGTACAGGATATATGCATGAATGTATGTGTTTGATTTATACAGTTTCTGTAGAGTACCAAATGGTGTTCCGTTCAATCCTAAATTAGGAATGAGGTGAATGTGACTAGGAGATACATTTAGGGTTTTTCTACCCTAACATTGGCCACATAGACATTGACACCACATTCAAATATAATCCTCAATCTTTTGCTGATAAAGAAAAATATTTCACACAAGTTTTCCACTATTATGACAGTAGATGCTCATCCATCAGCCTTCAAAATGGTGACAACAAGAAACCCACAGACCAGCTCCAGACCAGAGAGAAGTCTATTGCCAGCAGCGACAAGAAATGCACAGACCAGCTCCATATAAGAAAGTAGTGTACTGCCAGCAGTGACAACAAGAAAAAACAGACCAGAGAGGTCTACTGCCAGCAACAAGTAATACGCTACTCCAAAAAGATGACTGCAATGCCAAAAGTAAGAGAGTGTTTCAAAAGGATGCTGCCTGCAAATCAAAGTCCTCAGCATCTGCACAAGAAGGAAGCACATTAGCTGGGGAAAGACTTAGAAGAAAAGCCCAGACCAACTGTAGGTGAGAGAAGTTTCCAATATAATTGCTGCATCAACAAGAGCCTCTGTGAAAATATGGAAGTCATTAAGGACAAAAGCTTTCTGAAAAGTAAAAGGACATTCCCACTTTATGCTTTATTAATTGGTAAAATAAGGGTTACAGAAGTTTATTTGTTGCTGCCAACCCCAACAGTGAGAAAGAACCTCTGTGACATGGGTGATTACAGACATCATCAAGAAGGAAAGCCTTGCAAAAAGAAAAGGGAAGAAAAGAACATTACCATTTTCCAGGTGCCATGGTCAATGACTTATGAGAAGAAGTATTATAGAAGCTAAAGTGTTTTTGCCAAACATGATAAAGAGGCCTATATGGGTCTGTCATGTCCAGTTTCTATGCTAAATTATGCTTCACCTCACATGAACACATTGCCATTGGTTTATATATATAAAATAGATCATTGTTAGTTTTGTAATTTTCTTATAATAATTTAGATAGTGAAACTAATAAGTAAATAATAATTTAGGATGTTTACAGATAAGATACAAGCAATTACTCTCATAATGTGTGGCCAATCCCAAAACAATTATCATGGCCACAAGGGGCGACTGTTACAATTTGAGTAATTTGCTAAATATGATCAAATTATATATATGTATGTGTGTGTATATGTATGCTTAGTGTTCAGCTTGCTACAACTTCCCAAGGACACACCTGTTCATGTACAGGAATAAAGCAATAAATTCCTTTAGTTAAAATCAAGTCCAGGTTAGAAGCCATGTCAGGAGCATGATTAATAGCACAACAAGTGGCCTAAGAAACAGCTATTCAAAAGTCAGAAATAGCTAGAAGTGCAGAAATACAAAAATATATCTCAGAATTATAATAACCAATCACATTCAAAGGCTAACCCAAAATGGATACCCACCATTATCCACTTTGGGAAGTATTAGCTGAAGAGGCTTGTCATTTAAAGGTATATAAGATGTAGGGATAGAAGGGAAGAACAGGAAGGAAAGGAAGGAGAGAGAGGTTACAAGCTCTTACTGGGGCCCAGAGGTAATTATATTATGCACTTACTTACTTTATAGCTATAAGGTTGTTTTTATGTCTGTTTGGATTTGATGTAAGAAATTGTATGCAGTTATGTCAGTGTTTTATTTAATGTAACTCATATTAATGGTACCATATAAAGAAACATAGAATATTATATTGTGTGATCTAAGATTTTGGGTGCTGTGACTAATAAAAGTTGTTATATTAAGCTGTCTTTCTCACAAGCAAATTCTTTCATAAATAATAATAATAATTATTATTAATATAAATATTGTATTCCAAAATTAATAATTAATCTTCAATACCAGGTTGTTCATCAAAAATGGGCCAGCATCTAAACTTACATTCTTGCATTTCAAATTAAGATACCAAGAGAATTAAGAAAATTTGATAATAGGTGTAAATTAGAAAGTTGCTTAAAATATCATGCTCTATCTGAATCACAAAGGAAAAAAAAATTGTTCAGTGTCCCTTTAAGGAGAAGACTACGGGTTTCTATTAGAAGGAAGTGGTTGCAATGTATCTCATCTTCTAATGGTATTTTAACAGTTTGCACAATGTAAACAGTTAAACTGCTTTATTGCAATTTTGTACCTGTAAAAATGCTGTAGAAACAGGATCACACTTTTGTGACAAGGTTTTCAAACGGAATTGAGAATTTGTGACCTCAAAGTCATAACATGTTCATGACAGTGCATTTTCCAGTTCTTATGGATACATTATTGAACCATCAAATGGGATTGCATCTTTGTGACTAGGAGTTCAATATTTTAGCCACAAGAACTGGAAAATCCATAGTTGTGATTGTGGCGAAAAGTGCCCCTTTCAGGCTGAAGACCCACCAAAAGCAAATTAGCCGATAGATTGTGGTAGGCCCCATAATGCTCTAACACAATTCTTTTTTTCCTTTTTGTCCCTTTAAATTTATTACGCTGACAGCCTATGACCCTCTGTATGTCAAATGATGGATTGTAGTTACGTATGTGTTTCACGTGAGTTACATGCATAGAAAATATACAAATGTGAAGTTTTACTAAATTTGTGTCGCACAAAAAAAGTTAAAAAAAAAGTAGAAATATCAACAATAATCAGCATAGACACTGAAAAAAGTATACACTGTCAAGCACTCCATCAACCATTCTCACAATCATAGATGGCTGGACAAAAGGAAAATTAAGGTAAATTATCCTTAATTATTATGTGGCACAAAGGAGTTAAACATAACCTTTATTTGTGAAGTAATAAAGAATGGGAAAGTTAAAAAAACAGGTAGGTAGTGCAAAGGATTATCCCCTGAGTATAGGTCCTAAAGATACTAACCTCAGTCATCTTACATTTTCTGAAATTCCACCATTCAAATCCCAATTTCCTTAGTTGTAGAGACATTGAGGGATATTTATCAACCCGTCAACCGCAAATATGCTGGAATTCCACAGCGTAATTGTGGCGAGTTTGATTCGATCCATTTATCAAAGCCTACAGACTGAAATTCTCAATCTGACACAGATCAATGCTTACGTCATTACAGATGTTCCGAATACAAATTCGGCACTATCTGACAACTTTTGCAAGTTATCAAACTTCTAACAGGTACGCTCGCCACTATTTCGGCCCAGCGTACCTGGTTTTCAATCCGCCACCCTGGAGGCCGCGGATTCCATAGGAATCAATGGGAGTCTGAAAGAAGCGAAAGCTTATGTTCGATGCTACCAGATATCCCATTGATTTCTATGGTAGAAAACAAATTACGTTTACACCTAACACCCTAACATAAGCCCCGAGTCTAAACACCCATAATCTGCTGCCCCGACATCACCGCCACCTAAATTAGATGCATTAACCCCTATTCCACCGCTCCCGGAGCCCACTAAAACTAACTAAAAATATTAACCCCTATCCCGCCGCTCCCGGACCCTGCTGCAATTGTAATAAAATTATTAACCCCTAAACCCCTGGCCTCCAACATCACTACCACTAACTAAACACAGCTATTAACCCCTAAACCTAACAAGCCTCTAACTTTACATTATAATTAACTCATCCTTATCTTATAATATATTAAAACTTATCTTTAAAATTAAAATAAACTATATTAAACTATTAATTAACCTACCCTAACTATTATACTACAATTATATTAAAATTACATTAAACTATATTAAACTATTAATTAACCTACAATAACTATTGTACTAAAACTACATTAAACTAACAATTAAATTAACTATATAACATATTTAAAAACCTAACCCTACTCAAGTTATTTAAATCTACTATAAAAAATTACTAAGTTACAAAAAAATAACAACTAAGTTACAAAAAATAAAAAAACACTAAGTTACAAAAAATAAAAAACCACAGTATCAAAAATAAAAAAGAATTACACCTAATCTAATAGCCCTATCAAAATAAAAAAGCCCCCCTAAAATAAAAAAACCATAGCCTACAATAAACTGTTGGGTTTTACTGTTGGGGGTGCTTGTATTTTATTTTACAGGTAAAAGAGCTGGTTTCTTTGGGGCAATGCCCAGCAAAGGGCCCTTTTAAGGGCCATTGGTAGTTTATTGTAGGCTAGGGTTTTTTTATTTTGGGGGGGGGGGCTTTTTTATTTTGATAGGGCTATTAGATTAGGTGTAATTCTTTTTTATTTTTGATACTGTGGTTTTTTATTTTTTGTAACTTAGTGTTTTTTATTTTTTGTAACTTAGTAATTTTTTATAGTAGATTCAAATAACTTGAGTAGGGTTAGTTTTTTAAATATGTAATATAGTTAATGTAATTGTTAGTTTAATGTAGTTTTAGTATAATAGTTAGGGTAGGTTAATTAATAGTTTAATATAGTTTAATGTAATTTTAGTATAATAGTTAGGGTAGGTTAATTAACAGTATAATATAGTTTAATGTAATTTTAGTATAATAGTTAGGGTAGGTTAATTAATAGTTTAATATAGTTTATTTTAATTCTAAAGGTAAGTTTTAATTTATTATAAGACAGGGATGAGGTAATTATAATGTAAAGTTAGAGGCTTGTTAGGTTTAGGGGTTAATAGCCTAATTTAGTTTATGGCGATGTGGGGGGCTGGCGATTTAGGGGTTAATCGGTTTAGTAAGTGGTAGTGATATGGGAGGCCAGGGGTTTAGGGGTTAATACATTTATTTAGCGGCGGTGGGGTCCGGGAGCGGCGGGATAGGTGTTATTAGCTTTATTAAAGTTGGGGTGGGCTCTGGGAGTGGCGGGATAGGGGTTAATACATTTATTTTGTTGCAGCGGGGTCCGGGAGCGGAGGAATAGTGGTTAATACTTTTATTTAGTTGCGGCGGGGTCGGGGAGCGGCGGGATAGGGGTTAAACATTTTAGTATAGTGGCGGTGTTTAGTGACAGGGTATAAATAAAGTTGGGAAAAGGCCAAATAGCAGCGAGATCAATGACTGTTAGTTAACAACAGTCCAATGCTCATTGCCCCTTACTTGGTGCGTGGCTTTTGACAGCTTTTTTTTATAAATATGGAGTTCGTATTCAGGACCGCGGCCGCGATGTTAGGTGAGCGTATTGGTGCCGTCAAATGCAAAGTTGACGGCTTGATAATTCGGCCTCATTGAAAAAAATATCATTGGGTATAAGAGGGGTAACATAGAAAAAAACTTGCTCTAAAGAGAATGCAGATGGATCTATTTATTGAATTCAGTTCACCCATATGGACTGAATGAGAACAACAATTTCTATAGCTATTTATAAGATCTGAAAACAACATAAAAAAGAAGGAATAGGTAATTTTCTAATCAATTGCATGGATTTTAAGCGATATCATTACAGACCTAATGTATTTAATGAACAAGATGCTGTTACTGAACAATTGATTATTAGTAGCTATTGAATCTAATCATTTTTGTTTTAAACGCTTTGCACTACACACAACTCACAACTATTTGCAAGTTTTCACTTTTATCACTTGTATGGACACCAATCAAAATATTTCACTAGTTTAAATCATCAAAGACTCCTGTAGGAGTCATCACCTATAATATAATCAAAATGATCACTTTATTTTGAATATTGAGAAAGAAATATTGACAGATCAACAGACAATTACACCCACAATATATAAACAATCACATTTCACATTATATAATCACTTCAGTCACATTCAATCAAGGATATTATTCACAAGTACATTCACACATTCACGATAAAAACAAATCCTCTTCTCTTTCTAATAAGATATAAAACATTAATTTCACTTAATACAATTTTCATTTTTCTCTATTTTAGAAAGAGACAAACAAATGGATTTTCATACTTAATAAGATACAGTATTTTCCTACCAATAACGTAGAGATTATAAAGGATATACTGATACTACAAAATACATACATCAAAATATTTATGATATCTAATGAAACAGAAATTGGCTCCTATTATGTACATCTGACATTTTTTAATTAAAAAAAATGTACATTGTATCCAATAAATAGTACTTACAACTACAATATAAATAATAGCTATGGAAATAATTTTTAGACAAAGAGATACAATGTAATTGAAGAACCTATAAAAAATTAAGGCGGGACAATACGGTTATAAAACCCGGAAGAAAGGTAGCCGGCACGCTACCTTTGATAGATCTACACTAGCAAAACACGTCAGGGGGAAGAGGGGACTAATGGGGTCCTTATTTTAAACTTGTTATACCTACCTTTATGGCAGTATTGCCACCATTTACTAATAAGCTCCGTAATGAATATATAATACTGACTGGATGTGGTACAAGGTGGTCTGATATCAAATGCTAGCATGGTAATATTTATTCACTATAACATTTAATGACATAGCACACTATTTTTCTCCTTGCTGTACATATAAATTACAACTCCAACGATCTTGGAGACGCTATCAATGAAAATTTGCCCGCTTATATCTCACGACCACGCTCCTATCCCATTGACATATTGGGCCACTAAGAATTAAGTTTCTTCCTTACTATCTTCTTCACGCCTCACTACCTGCCCACTCAACCCTATCCCTTCCCATCTAATACCCTCCCTGTCTTCCACCCTCACTCCAGCTCTTACTCACATCTTTCAAACACGCAAAAGTCACTCCCATATTTAAAAAACCCTCCTTTGACCATAATTCTCCTGAAAGCTACCGCCCCATATCACTGCTTCCACTAACGTCAACTCCTTGAAAAACTAGTTTACAATCGCCTAACCCACTTCCTGTCCACTAACTCCTTGCTTGACCCCCTGCAATCTGGATTCCGCCCCAAACACTCAACTGAAACTGCCCTTACCACGGTTACTAATGATCTTCTCTCTGCTAATAATATTGGCCACTACTCTATACTGATCTACTTGACCTCTGAGCTGCCTACCCCCTCCTCCTACAGACCCTTATCTCTTTTGGCCTCTGTGACACCGCTCTTTCCTGGATTCACTCCTTTCTTTCTCACAGGTCTTTTTCTGTGTCATTTGCTGGTGACTCCTCCTCTCAAATGCCTCTGTCTGTTGGAGTACCTCAAGGATCTGTTCTGGGTTCTCTACTCTTCTCCATTTATACTTCTTCGCTGGGTAAACTTATTATCAGTTATGGCTTCAAATATCACCTCTATGCTGATGACACCCAGATATACCTCTCCACCCCTGCTTTCTCTCCCTCTGCCCTTTCTCATGTCAGTGACTGCTTATCTGGTATTTCTTTCTGGGTGGCCTCTCACCACCTAAAGATTAACATGTCTAAGACTGAGTTCCTTCTTATCCCCCCCACTCCTCAAGCTCTACGCCAACTTCTGACTTCTCTATCCCTGTTGATGGCATCACCATTTCCCCATCGCCCCAAGTCCGGTGCCTCAGAGTTACACTTGACACTTTGTCCCCTATATCCAATCGCTTTCTACATCTTGCCACAACCATCTACGCAATATTTCCAAGATTTGTCCTTTTCTGAGCACTAACACCGCAAAGCAAATAATCCACTTCCTTGTTATTTCCTGACTTGACTACTGCAATAACCTACTTACTGGCCTTTCTCTTTCCCACCTCTCCCCCTTCAATCTATCCTAAATGCCTCTGCCAGTCTGATTCACCTTTCGCGTCGCTCTGTATTTGCTGCACCTCTCTGCGAGTCCCTTCATTGGCTTCCCATTCACAGCAGAATTAAATTTAAAATTCTCACCCTTACATGCAAAGCTCTCACCTACGCCGCTCCCCTCTACCTATTCTCTCTAATAAACAAGTATACTCCAGCCCGACCACTAAGCTCCTTGCATCCGCGACTATCACCTCTTCTAATGCTAGACTGCAGGACTTCTGGCATGCAGCACCTACCCTCTGGAACACTCTTCCTCGTGCTGCCAGACTTTGCCCTAATCTTTCTTCCTTTAAATGCTCCCTGAAGACTTTTTCTGTTCAGGGAAGCCTACCACCCAACTCAATAATAAATTAATTTCACTTACCTAAAATTTCCCTCATCTAACTCTGCATTAAAGGACCAGACAACACAGCAGATTTGCATAATCAACAAATGCAAGATAACAAGACAATGCAATAGCACTTAGTCTGGACTTCAAATGAGTAGATTTTTTCTGAAAAGTGATGTCTATTTCCACTCCCATTGTACCATGTGACAGTCATCAGCCAATCACAAATGCATACACGTACCATGTGACAGCCATCAGCCAATCACAAATGCATACACGTATATTCTGTGAATTCTTGCACATGCTCAGTAGGAGCTGGTGAATCAAAACGTTTAAATATAAAAAGACTGTGCACATTTTGTTAATGGAAGTAAATTATAAAGTTGTTTAAAATTGCAGGCTCTATCTGAATAATAAAAGTTTAATTTTGACTTGAGTGCCCCTTTAACATCATTCTCAATATTGCAGTCCTCGCCTCCTGTTTCTCAACCTCCTACCCTTCTAGATTGTAAGTTCCCATGGGAATAGAGCCCTCAATTCCTCCTGTATGTGTTTGTAAATTTTGTCCTGTCTCTTACAAGTTTTATATTATTGTTTTATTTAAATGAATTGTATCCATGGACAGCGCTGCAGAATATGTTGGCGCTTTATAAATAAAGTATAATAATAATAATAATAAATGACACAGACAATATAATATGGTGTTCATACTGAAAGAATCTGAATCCTTAGCGAGTGTCATTTTATGAGGAGATGACACGAGCGCTGGATTATTTTTTTCAGTTTGAAAGCTATCTACTCAAAACTACAATATACAATTATACATAATATATATTAATATACACACAAGTCATATTTTAGTTTCTCTTGGATCAGATACTCAATCTATCAGACACTCGATTCAGTGTTACTAACTATTTGACATTTAGAATTTACTCATCAAGCCAGGTATTATCAATGAGCAGCAACAACTTAATAGTGTGCTCTTTTTATTAATAGACACTGGTTACATAGTCTGTGTCTGCCGATGGTTAACCCCTCTGTGATTTATTATAGGAGTGAACATAGGTTTACATATTTTTTCTGCCCATCATTAATGGGAACCGATATTTTATTGAACAATTTTCTCAATTAGTGATATTTTCACACTCAGACCATTACCCTGGTTGGGAGCTCATGTTTTATATATATATATGTGTAATACTATCCCAGGTCTTATGATCTAATCACTCACATGTGTCTTTAGGACCTATACTCAGGGGATAATCCTATGCACTACCTACCTGGTATAACTTCTGTTTTTTAAAGGGACACTGAACCCAATTTTTTTCTTTTATGTTTAAGATAGAGCATGCAATTTTAAGCAACTTTCTAATTTACTCCTATTATCAATTTTTTTTTCACTCTCTTGCTATCTTTATTTGAAAAAGAAGGCATCTAAGCTTTTTTTTGGATCAGTACTCTGGACAGCACTTTTTTATTGGTGGATGAATTTATCCACCAATCAGCAAGGACAACCCAGGTTGTTCACCAAAAATGGGCCGGCATCTAAACTTACATTCTTGCATTTCAAATAAAGATACCAAGAGAATGAAGAAAATTTGATAATATGAGTAAATTAGAAAGTTGCTTAAAATTTCATGCTCTATCTGAATCATGAAAGAAAAAATGTGGGTTCAGTGTCCCTTTAACTTTCCCATTTTTCATTACTTCATGAATAAAGGTTATGCTCTATTCTAAACTTCCTTGTGAAACATAATAAATTGGGGTAATTTACCTCAATTTTCCTTTTGTCCAGCCATCTATGATTGTGAGAATGGTTAATGGAGTGCTTGACAGTGTATAGGATTTTCAGTGTCTATGCTGATTATTGTTACTAAGTAATTATTATACACAGCACCAATCCAATAGTAATTCAATACAATCTATCTGAAATAGGAGAGAGAGATGTTATTTTGAATTGTTATAGGGAAACCCAATAATAGTGCTTTTTGGTATACATTACATTTTTAAAAGTAGAAATATATTTACAATTCTATTGCATAGTTATCAAAATATTTCTAAATGATTTTAGATCTGATTATACAGTATGTAGGTTTTCTCCTTTTTTTTCTTCTTTTTTTTTAAAGAACAAAATGAACAAATTACAAACAGGTTCTGTAAACATGTAATCATGCGTCACCCATAGTGTATGATTTTAACCACTACAGCAAAAAAAGGCGAGAAGTGATATATGGCACTACAATAAATTATGTTTTCTTTGACAGAAGTTAAATCTAAACTAAGTATTTCCTGAAACAGAAGCAGTGAAAACATTTTTACATGTCTATCATTTGTCCATGGAGGACATAAAACAAATATGTTTTTTAAAGCTTGACACTAGTACTATTCGATGTGGCCTGAGGCTATATGCTGCTCTTATTTTCCATTTTGTTGAGTTGAAGGGGTAAGAAAACAGCTTTGCATTACGAGGAACACATTGTACTGGTTAATCATAACTAGCTCTGAATCCAAATGCTGCCAACAAAATAATGGAGAGAAAGTGCCAAGGGAGAACGAAAACTTAATGTAGACATAGCTTTGGGACAATAAGATCTTTAGTTTTGTTTTTTGCATATGGCTAACCATTTCAGGCATGTGCTGAGCAATAAATATTTAATGATGTTAGAAAATATATTTCTACCATTGTTGACAATAGCAAAACTTGTAAAAATTTAATTGAGTAAAAGTTCATTTCAATGTTTTGATTTTTTTTTTCTTTCAAGAAGTGTATTCATTTAAATGAAAGACTAAGTTGAGGAAGAGACAAGAGGAAAAAAAAAGAGTTGTTTAAATTTTTAAATGAAAGTAAATCATAAAGACAGAATCTGCCATAGGGATTTGCAAATGTAAAAATGTTCTCAGCAGTAAAAGTAATTACTTAGTCAATATTTTATCAATTAACCCACTTGAGTGAGAGTTCCTCAGGGATAAGTGTGGAATCTTGAAATTTCATTATCATATTCTTTCTTTATGTGTCAGAAAGGTACATAGAAAATGTGATACTGGCAAACTGACTACAAATTGTGGCTCTTTTTTCATTTATAGGAACAGGAAATTCCTATATGTTAAAATAATTCTCCATTAAAAATAGGTTAAGCTACAGTTTAATTTAAAAGCTATCAGGGAGTGCAACTGGGCCCTGGGGATTTATTGCTCATTGGCTGGTAAACATTGAAACACCTTACAAGTATTGAGAGAGAGAGAGAGAGAGAGAGAGAGATTTTAAGTACAGGAAGATTCAGTTTTACAAAAAATACATTAAAAAACACATTGCAATACATTTGTAATGACATTAGATGCAATAAATACATTTTGTATCACTTTAACTATAGAAAGTTTATAAAACATTTTTTTCGAAAAAACACAATTTATGCTTACCTGATAAATTTATTTCTCTTGTGGTGTATCCAGTCCACGGATCATCCATAACTTGTGGGATATTCTCATTCCCAACAGGAAGTTGCAAGAGGACACCCACAGCAGAGCTGTCAATATAGCTCCTCCCCTCACTACCATATCCAGTCATTCGACCGAAAACAAGCAGAGAAAGGAGAAACCATAGGGTGCAGTGGTGACTGTAGTTTAAAATTAAAAAATACCTGCCATAAAATGACAGGGCGGGCCGTGGACTGGATACACCACAAGAGAAATAAATTTATCAGGTAAGCATAAATTGCGTTTTCTCTTGTAAGGTGTATCCAGTCCACGGATCATCCATAACTTGTGGGATACCAATACCAAAGCTAAAGTACACGGATGAAGGGAGGGACAAGGCAGGTACTTAAACGGAAGGAATCACTGCCTGTAAAACCTTTCTCCCAAAAATAGCCTCCGAAGAAGCAAAAGTATCAAATTTGTAGAATTTTGAAAAAGTGTGAAGCAAAGACCAAGTCGCCGCCTTGCAAATCTGTTCAACAGAAGCCTCATTTTTAAAGGCCCATGTGGAAGCCACAGCTCTAGTAGAATGAGCTGTAATCCTTTCTGGAGGCTGCTAGCCAGCAGTCTCATAGGCTAAGCGGATTATGCTTCTTAGCCAAAATGAAAGAGAAGTTGCCGAAGCCTTTTGGCCTCTCCTCTGTCCAGAGTAGACAACAAACAAAGCAGATGTTTGACGAAAATCTTTAGTAGCTTGTAAATAATACTTTAAAGCATGAACCACATCAAGATTGTGTAATAGACGTTCCTTCTTTGAAGAACGATTAGGACACAATGATGGAACAACAATCTCCTGATTGATATTCTTATTAGATACCACCTTAGGTAAAAACCCAGGTTTGGTACGCAGAACTACCTTATCTGCATGGAAGATCAGATAAGGAGAATCACATTGTAAGGCAGATAACTCGGAAACTCTACGAGCCGAGGAAATAGCTACCAAAAAAAGAACTTTCCAAGATAAAAGTTTGATATCTATGGAATGAAGAGGTTCAAATGGAACCCCCTGAAGAACTTTAAGAACCAAATTTAAACTCCAAGGTGGAGCAACAGGTTTAAACACAGGCTTGATTCTAACTAAAGCCTGACAAAATGCCCGAACGTCTGGGACATCCGCCAGACGCTTGTGCAAAAGAATAGAAAGCGCAGAAATCTGTCCCTTTAAGGAACTAGCTGACAATCCTTTCTCCAATCCTTCTTGGAGAAAAGATAATATCCTGGGAATCCTGACCTTACTCCATGAGTAGCCCTTGGTTTCACACCAATAAAGATATTTACGCCATATTTTATGATAGATTTTCCTGGTGACAGGCTTTCGTACCTGAATTAAGGTATCAATGACTGACTCGGAGAAACCACGCTTTGATAAAATCAAGCGTTCAATCTCCAGGCAGTCAGCCTCAGAGAAATTAGATTTGGATGGTTGAAAGAACCCTGAAGTAGAAGGTCCTGTCTCAGCGGCAGAGTCCATGGTGGAAAGGATGACATGTCCACCAGCTCTGCATACTAAGTCCTGCGTGGCCACGCAGGTGCTATCAAGATCACCGATGCTCTCTCCTGCTTGATTTTGGCAATCAGACGAGGGAGCAGAGGAAACGGTGGAAACACATAAGCCAGGTTGAAGGACCAAGGCGCTGCTAGAGCATCTATCAGCGTTGCCTTGGGGTCCCTGGACCTGGATCCATAACAAGGAAGCTTGGCGTTCTGGCAAGATGCCATGAGATCCAGTTCTGGTTCACCCCAAAGAAGAACCAATTGTGCAAACACCTCCAGATGGAGTTCCCACTCCCCCGGATGAAAAGTCTGTCAACTTAGAAAATCCGCCTCCCAGTTCTCTACACCTGGGATGTGGATAGCTGATAGGTGGCAAGAGTGAATCTCTGCCCAGCAAATTATCTTTGAGACTTCTAACATCGCTAGGGAACTCCTTGTTCCCCCTTGATGGTTGATGTAAGCCACAGTCGTGATGTTGTCCGACTGAAATCTGATGAACCTCATTGTCGCTAGATGAGGCCAAGCTTGAAGAGCATTGAATATCGCTCTTAGTTCCAGAATGTTTATTGGAAGGAGTGACTAGTCCTGAGTCCACGATCCCTGAGCCTTCAGGGAGTTCCAGACTGCACCCCAACCCAGAAGGCTGGCATCTGTCATTACAATTGTCCAATCTGGCCTGCGAAAGGTCATACCTTTGGACAGATGGACCCGAGATAGCCACCAGAGAAGAGAATCCCTGGTCTCTTGGTCCAGATTCAGTAAAGGGGACAAATCTGTGTAATCCCCATTCCACTGACTGAGCATGCATAGTTGCAGCGGTCTGAGATGCAGGCGTGCAAACGGCACTATGTCCATTGCCGCTACCATTAAGCCGATTACTTCCATGCACTGAGCCACCGAAGGGCGAGGAATGGAATAAAGAACACGGCAGGAATTTAGAAGTTTTGATAACCTGGCCTCCGTCAGGTAAATCTTCATTTCTACAGAATCTATCAGAGTCCCTAGGAAGGAAACTCTTGTGAAGGGGGATAGAGAACTCTTTTTCTCATTCACCTTCCACCCATGCGACCTCAGAAATGCCAACACTATGTCCGTATGAGACTTGGCAATTTGGAAGTTTGACGCCTGAATCAGGATGTCGTCTAAATAAGGGGCCACTGCTATGCCCCGTGGCCTTAGGACCGCCAGAAGCGACCCCAGAACCTTCGTAAAAATTCTTGGGGCTGTAGCTAACCCAAATGGAAGAGCTACAAACTGGTAGTGCCTGTCTAGGAAGGCAAACCTGAGAAACCGATGATGATCTTTGTGTATCGGAATGTGCAGATAAGCATCCTTTAAATCCACTGTAGTCATGTATTGACCCTCCTGGATCATAGGTAGGATGGTACGAATAGTTTCCATCTTGAATGATAGAACTCTGAGGAATTTGTTTAAGATCTTTAGATCCAAAATTGGTCTGAAGGTTCCCTCTTTTTTGGGAACCACAAACAGATTTGAGTAAAATCCCTGTCCCTGTTCCTCCTTTGGAACTGGATGGACCACTCCCATAACTAGGAGGTCTTGAACACAGTGTAAGAATGCCTCTCTCTTTATCTGGTTTGCAGATAATTGTGAAAGCTGAAATCTCCCTTTTGGGGGGGAAGCCTTGAAGTCCAGAAGATATCCCTGGGATATAATTTCCAACGCCCAGGGATCCTGGACATTTCTTGCCCACGCCTGGGCGAAGAGCGAAAGTCTGCCCCCTACTAGATCCGTTACCGGATAGGGGGCCATTCCTTCATGCTGTCTTAGAGGCAGCAGCAGGTTTTTTGGCGTGCTTACCCTTGTTCCAGGTCTGGTTAGGTCTCCAGACCGCCTTGGACTGAGCAAAAGTTCCCTCTTGTTTTGCATTAGAGGAAGTTGATGCCGCACTTGCCTTGAAGTTTCGAAAGGCACGAAAATTAGACTGTTTGGCCCTTGGCTTGGACCTATCCTGAGGAAGGGCATGACCTTTTCCTCCAGTGATATCAGCAATAATCTCCTTCAAACCAGGCCCGAATAGGGTCTGCCCCTTGAAGGGAATGTTAAGCAGCTTCGATTTTGAAGTAACGTCAGCTGACCATGATTTAAGCCATAGCGCTCTGCACGCCTGGATAGCAAAACCAGAATTCTTAGCCGTTAGTTTAGTCAAATGAACAATGGCATCAGAAACAAAAGAATTGGCTAGCGTAAGTGCTCTAAGCTTGTCAAGTATTTCATCCAATGGAGTCGCTACCTGTAAAGCCTCTTCCAGAGACTCAAACCAGAACGCCACAGCAGCAGTGACAGGCGCAATGCATGCAAGGGGCTGTAGGAAAAAACCTTGTTGAATAAACATTTTTTAAGGTAACCTTCTAAATTTTTATCCATTGGATCTAAGAAAGCACAACTGTCCTCGACAGGGATAGTAGTACGCTTTGCTAGAGTAGAAACTGCTCCCTCCACCTTAGGAACTGTCTGCCATAAGTCCCGTGTGGTGGCGTCTATTGGAAACATTTTTCTAAAAACAGGAGGGGGAGAGAACGGCACACCTGGTCTATCCCATTCCTTAGTAATAATTTCTGTAAACCTCTTAGGTATTCGAAAAACATCAGTGCACACCGGCACTGCATAGTATTTATCCAGTCTACACAATTTCTCTGACACTGCAATTGTATCACAGTCATTCAGAGCAGCTAAAACCTCCCTGAGTAACACGCGGAGGTGTTCAAGCTTAAATTTAAATGTAGAAATATCAGAATCAGATTGCATCATCTTCCCTGAGTCAACAATATCACCCACAGAAAGAAGCTCTCCTAGCTTCTGCATATTGTGAGGCAGTATCAGACATAGTTCTTAAAGCATCAGTATGCTCTGTATTTCGTCTAACTCCAGAGCTATCTCGCTTTCCTCTAAATACAGGTAGTCTGGCTAATACCGCTGACAGTGTATTATCCATGACTGCCGCCATGTCTTGTAAAGTAAACGCTATGGGCGCCCTGGATGTACTTGGCGCCATTTGAGCGGGAGTCCCTTGAGCGGGAGTCAAAGGATCTGACACGTGGGGAGAGTTAGTCAGCATAACTTCCCCCTCGTCAGATTCCTCTGGTGATACATTTTTTAAAGACAGAATATGATCTTTATTGCTTAAAGTGAAATCAGTACATTTGGTACACATTCTAAGAGGGGTTCCACCATGGCTTTTAAACATAATGAACAAGGAGTTTCCTCTATGTCAGACATGTTTATACAGACTAGCAATGAGACTAGCAAGCTTGGAAAACACTTTAAATCAAGTTAACAAGCAAATATAAAAAACGGTACTGTGCCTTTAAGAGAAACAAATTTTGTCAGAATTTGAAAAACAGTGAAAAAATGCAGTAAATTAAACAAAATTTTTACAGTGTGTATAATAGGCTAACAGAGCATTGCACCCACTTGCAAATGGATGATTAACCCCTTAGTTCAAAAAACAGATCAAAAAAACGATATAGACGTTTTTTAACAGTCACACAAAACTGCCACAGCTTTGCTGTGTGCCTACCTTCCCCAACAAACGATTTTGGAAGCCTAAAAGCCCTTTAGAGATGTCCTGTAGCAGTCAGGGAACTCCTGGATGTCTCAGTCTGTAATAGTTAATGCTCAAAAAAGCACTAAACTAGGCCCCTCCCACTCATAGTAACACAGTGGAAGGCCTCAGGAAACTGTTTCTAGGCCTCAGAAAGTAAGCATGATACCAGTCATTATTAAATCACTGTATTCAGGCTTATCTTACATAAATTTGGTATCAGCAGCATTTTCTAGCCTTCACATCTTCTAGAAAAATATTAACTGCACATACCTCATAGCAGGATAACCTGCACGCCATTCCCCCGCTGAAGTTATCGCTCTCTTCAGTCATGTGTGAGAACAGCAATGGATCTTAGTTACAACCTGCTAAGATCATAGAAAACACAGGCAGATTCTTCTTTTATTCTGCCTGGAACAAAATAGCACAACTCCGGTACTATTTAAAAATAATAAACTCTTGATTGAAGCAAAATAACAGCTACATTTCACCACTTATCTCTTACTACCTCCATGCTTGTTGAGAGTTGCAAGAGAATGACTGGATATGGTAGTGAGGGGAGGAGCTATATTGACAGCTCTGCTGTGGGTGTCCTCTTGCAACTTCCTGTTGGGAATGAGAATATCCCACAAGTTATGGATGATCCGTGGACTGGATACACCTTACAAGAGAAATCATAATTAATTTGCTTAAGGATTTTATTATGCAATAATGGATAAAATATGTTTTATACCGGGGCGGAGCGAGCCAGCCAGGGAAATGGCCGCGGCTTGAGTGTGCTCCTGAGCCCTTTCTGACTGAGCAACGTTTTTCTCTCATAACCGGGGGAAAAGTTTGGCCCAAAAGTGCTGTCCGGCACTATAATAGAGAGGAGAATCAAATGTGAAGCCAAAACTTTACCGGTGCTATACTTCACAGCAGGTGACACGCCGCGCAACGGAAAAGGCCTAAGCACATCAGAGCCCAGCTGCAGCCTTCGCCGCCGCACACAATCACATACGACTACAACGAGGAGTCTGGCTGCGGGTAAGAGATCTGGATTAATCCTATAACAGACATTTACCTACTTGCCCCGGCATGGTCACATATATGAGAGGCGTGCTGGCCCTATAATTCATAACGCAACTTACATACACAGAGCGGAGGCCCAAATATAAGGGGGACTAAATTTAATCTCTTGGGACAAGATTCATTCAAAGAGAGAGAGGAGTGTTTTAGAAAAGTACTTCAATGCAACGGCAAGGTTTCCTAAGATTTCCCCTAGCATACACAGCTAAACAGGGCCAAAGAAGCTTGAATTGACGCAGCACTACAAAATGTAAACACGCTGTTCAGCTCCACTTGATTTTCTACTGGGGATCTAAAATGTCATGCAAACATAATCGCTCCTAAAATACCTGTGTATGTATGTTTATGGTGCTAACACATTCTAATCTTATGTACTGCCTCAAAAAACTTGAAGTTACACCTGGCTGCAAGACAGGAAGCACGCTTTACAGCTTTTCATATGGAGGGGACTCTCTATACAATCATAGCAGTTTTTTAAGGCCACATCTGTAGCTGCTTCTACAAGCTTTGCTCAAAGCATACAACAATCATCTGACCTCTATCAGGCAATACTTATCACAAAGGGTACGCTCACACAGTGTCTTTGTTTCTATTCAGGGTAAACATGTCTACCAAAAAATCTAATAAAAAAGGTGCGACACAAAAGCAGAGGAGCCACGTGACCCCCTCAGTTAACGCTTTTTTTAAAGCAGCGGAGGCCAAATCTACAAACCTCAATCCCGCTGAGGATCAGGATTCTGCCGCAGCTTTCTATTCCTCAGACTCAGATTCTGAAACCACAGCTGACTCTATTACAGTACCCAAAGCCCTGTTTGACTCGCTGCCCTCGAAAAAGGATTTTTCTGCCCTGGTGTCACAGGTCAAGCAGTGTATCAAAGAGGAAATAAGTGAGCTAAAGAAAGAAATTTCAGATATAGGGCACAGAGTGGAGGCAGCTGAAAATACACTGGACGCTCACTCTTCAGCAATCTCGGACCTTCATACTACTATCCACAAACAAAATGACACCATACTAGGCCTGGAAGACAAAATAGATGACGCTGAAAATCGGAACAGAAGACATAATATCAGAATCAGAGGTGTCCCTGAATCCATCCCTCCCTCTGGCCTAGAGCAATACTTACAAGACTTGTTCAACTCACTGAAACAAACAGAGTCACCCATAAAAATTGATATTGACAGGGCCCATAGGGCTCTACGACCAAAGCCTTTAGATTCGCAACCTCCCAGGGATATAATTGTGCGAGTCACAAATTTCCAAGTTAAAGAAGAACTAATGAAGCTAGCTCGTGACCAGCAACCTGTCAAATATGAAAATGCTGATCTTCAATTTTTCACAGACTTATCACAGAGAACTCTCCTCAAAAGAAGGGAACTTAAACCCTTCACCACACTTCTCAGGAAGTCCAACATCCCATATCGATGGGGGTTCCCCTTTCAATTAATCATACCCTGGCAAGGAAAGAGATTCATATGCACCAACCCAGGAGATGTCAGCCAGATTTGCAAGGCTTTGGACATTATCCCTCCAGAGATAGAGAAGTTACAGGACACACTGGAGCAACACAATCTGAGGCCCAGAAATAACTCCCTCCCACAGAGGCAAGAATGGCAGCAGGTGCAACAAAGAAAAACACGCAAAATGAATGTGGGCAGCCAAAACTCCTTACTTGAAAGAGCAAGTCCATGAGCCATTTAGGCTGTATCCTTTTTTTCTGCTTTTCATTTACTACAGTATTGTATACAGGTCAAAGCTAATTCTCCCTTTTTTAAGGGATAATCGTCACAGGACTGTCACGAGATAGCTGACGATCCAGGACAACCAAGTTAATAATGTTATGCCTACATTAGGTTGTTTAGAGTTTAGAGATTTTTGTTCTCCAATTAGCCTTATATGAAAGTTGTTATATGTTTACATGTGTTTCTCACCCTCTCATTTTTAGGGGCCTATCGGCCATTTCAACATTTAGACCTTGCTGTTCATCCTTTAGCATGCAGCCCAGTAGTTAAATTCTGAAGGTTGTATTATCATATTGTTGTAAGTCTAATGTTGTGACATGTATGTTCTCAGTCAGATGGGAGATAAATTCTCCTTTAGGTAAAATGATGTATTCTACCCTTTCACTTAGGAAAGGGGTAAAATGTTATTGTATTTGTTTGTTAATTCTTTTTTATTTCTTGTTTTCTTATTTCTTTGTTTTCGAGAATGCAATGGACCATTGGCGTATACAAGTGCACTCGGAGTGGGGAGGTGGGCAGAGCATGGAGGTAATGTCTAGTTATGGAACCCTTAAATCTAAAAATGGTTACTCCACATAAAACACTAGATCAGACCCTTACTATCTTAACCCAAAATGCGAAAGGGCTGAACTGTCCAAACAAACGTAGGATGGCATTGCTAGATTTATCTAGGAAGGGAGGTCATATCCTGATGCTCCAGGAGACACATTTTAAAACCAAGCACATACCCAAGTTTTTCTCATCTAACTACCCGCAACATTTTCATAGTACCCACCCCACTAAGAAAATCAATGGGGTAAGCATTTTAATCCATAAGTCAATGGCTTTTAGCAAACTTCACGTAGAGCATGATAAAGAGGGCAGGTACCTATGCGTGACGGGCCTCCTTTATGGCAAACCCATCACCTTGGTAAACTTATATGCACCTAATAGATTCCAAAACAAATTTATCCATACTATCACCAATTCCATTCTAGCACAAACCAAAGGCTCTCTGTTTATAGCAGGAGACCTAAATGTTCCCCTAGACCCCCACATAGATTGCTCCAACCCTTGTACCAGACAAAAAATCCCACGTATGCAAAACATATGGAAAAACCTCAAACTGTTAGGGGTCCACGACACCTGGAGATACATAAATCCCCTGAAGTCAGATTTCACTTTTTTCTCATCCCCAAATAAATGCTACTCTAGGCTGGATTACATTTTCATTGATCATCTCTCTCTCTATCTTTCTTGAAAACAGCTGAGATTAGGCACACTACATGGTCAGATCACTCACTGGTCTCGTGTGACATAGCCTGGCCCTCAGCCCCACTTAGGCCCTTTCAATGGAGGCTAGATGAGTCACTTCTCAAGGGGAAACAGCAAGTAAAACGCTTGGCCAAACTCATTAAATCCTATTTCACCATAAATAACACGCCGGATATATCCCATCCCATATTGTGGGAAGCACATAAAAGCACAATAAGAGGAGAACTCATCAAAGTCAAAGCTTATTTGAAAAAAAAAGGAGAGAGGAGCTTTCCTCTTTAGCTAAAGAAATTGCAGATTTAGACTACCTCCACAAACAATCCCCAGAAAACACTGAAATTATGGCCGACCTAACCTGTAAGCGTGGCCAATTAAATAAACTCCTGCACATAGATTCTCAGAGACAACTATTGTCTTTCCAGCAAACATTTTACAGAGAGGGTAATAAGGCAGGGAAATGGCTAGCAAGAGCCTTAAAACAAAGACAACAAAAGACATATATTCACTCAATAAAAAACAAATCGGGGAAACACCTTGAGGACACCCACAAAATTGCTGAAGCATTCCAATCTTTCTATCATAAGTTATACAACCTATTCCCAGACAGGACAGCCACGTCTCATAACCAAGTATGTCACCAATATCTCTCTAGCATACAACTACCCCAGCTAAGTGAAGAGCAAAGAGAATTCCTAGATAAACCAATTTCTTCTAGGGAGGTGCTGGATGCAATTCATACCCTAAAACCTAATAAAGCTCCGGGCCCGGACGGGTTTTCAGGTTTATACTATAAAACCTTTTCAAAATACTTGGTCCCACATTTAACCTCTTTATTTAACCAGATAGCGGACGGCTCCACATTCCCTGACACTATGCTACAAGCACATATCTCAGTACTAGAGAAACCAGGCAAGGTGCCTGATAACCCTGCCAATTTCAGACCTATCTCCCTCCTTAACACTGATTTAAAACTGTATGCTAAAATTCTGGCCACGCGCATAAACCAAATTCTTCCACAAATAATTCATCAGGATCAATCAGGTTTTGTACCCAATAGAGAGGCTAAAGACAACACCGTGAAAGTGCTTAACCTTATAGAATTTGTATCTAAGACCGAAACACCAGCCCTTTTTTTGTCCACTGACGCCGAGAAGGCATTTGACAGACTTGACTGGACTTACTTACAGACGACTTTAGGACGTTTTAATTTCCCAAATCGATTCATTCAAAAAATTATGGCCCTCTACACTAATCCCACAGCGCAGGTCAGGGTAAATGGGACTCTCTCTGAAGCTTTTGAAATAAGGAACGGGTCAAGGCAAGGCTGTCCCCTTTCCCCGCTGCTTTTCATAATATCCCTAGAGCCCCTTGCAATTAGAATTAGGGAGAACTTGCTTATTAAAGGAATAACAGTAGGATCTAAACAACACAAAACTACCATTTATGCAGATGACCTTTTACTGACATTGACGGACCCTCTTAACTCTATCACACATGTGATGTCGGAACTTTCCTCTTTTGGTGAGGTTTCCAATTTTTCCATTAACATGACAAAATCAGAATTCTTACCGGTTTTGATCCCCCAACGGATGCTAGAGGACATTAGAGTCCTTTGCCCCCTGAAGGCACAAACCAGTCGCCTTAAATACCTGGGAATTTATCTGACGCCTGACAGTCAACTAACGCGTATATTTAACTATGATGAACTCATCAATGAGTTCCAATCCCTGACTTCCTCTTGGCTTTTAAAGAATATTTCGTGGTTAGGGAGAATTCAGGCAGCAAAAATGGTCCTTCTTCCCAAAGCTCTGTACATACTCCAGACAGTACCAACCCAACACATCTCTAGAGAAATTGACATCTTGCAAAAAATACTGAATGACTACATATGGAGGCGCAGGCCACCACGCATTAATAAAAGCACGATTTATAAAGCCCCAGACCTGGGTGGACTGGGGGTACCTCACCTCCACTCATATAAACTAGCGATATCTCTTCAATGGGTGTTGGAATGGTGTAGCTCTAATGGGACCCAACCTAAGGGTTGGGTGCAGATAGAAACTTACATGGCAGACACAAACCACCTAGGTAGCAAATGCTGGAACTCTCAAGCATTGGGGAACCATAAAATATCAACGTCCTCCATCTCTAACGAGACGTGGAGGGATTGGCGATTTATTCTCAAGGCGCTCCCAAAAATTTCCTCAAAATACTCTCCACTCACAAGCCTGTTGTCTAACCCGGAATTCCCACCGGGACTCATACAGGAAAGGGGTTTACACACACCTCAAGACCCTTTAATACGGATTCATACCTTGCTAGATAATAATAAGTTAATGTCAAAACAACAAGTCGATTCCCTCTCTCTCCCCTTCTTTACCTCCTGGTTCAACTATCATCAAGCGAGACATTTCATACTCACACACAAACAAAAAGCTGATTTCTTGCGACCCTTAACAAAATTCGAGCAATATTGCTTGAGTGACCTAAAGGCTCTTAGATCTGTCTCCACTCTATATAAACTAGTGTTGGAAAATAGGTTCCCAAGATTACCCTTGTACACCGCAGGATGGGACAGGGAGCTAGACACAACCACAAGTAAAGCAGACTGGCATAATAGATTCGAAAATCTATCACACTCCGCACATTCCTCAAGAGCAAAGGAAACAAACAAAAATTTTTACCCGCTGGTATCTAACCCCAACCAAAATTAAGCGTATCTTTAGAGGCAGCTCAGATGCATGCTGGAGAGGCTGTAGTCAACCTGGAAGTATGGCTCATATTTGGTGGGATTGTGTGCCCATAAGAAACTTCTGGACAGCAGTTTTCCGAGAAATTAACGCAGTTCTTGCCACACAACTCCTCCCAAGCATAGAAATGGCCCTCCTACACGACTCCCCCCAAATAACATGTAAAATCCGTAGACAACTATTCTACATTTTGGTAAACACTGCGAAACAAATGATTCCCAGATGTTGGAAATCCACTAAAATCCCCACTATTAGCGAATGGAAGAAACTGGTCAACTCTGACTTGATATTAGAAAGATTCCATTACCTTCAAATCGGCATGTTACTCCTCTGGGAGCTAGATAGATATAAATCATAGTTAGCCCAACTGATCAACACCCAGTTAAGCTCATGGTAGGTTAACCATATAAATACCTCTCCATTAACTTCTCGATCAAGCTTATTCAGAGCCATTGCGATGCCCGTCTCCACACCCGAGTGCACAAGGTCTATTTATCGATATTGTAATTTATTCTATTATTGTTATTATTATTTTTTTCCCTTAGTTGATTTATTGGGATTTAAGTATTTTAATTTTTGGTGGTTTTTCAATGTAATCTCTGTCCACGCCAGACAAGGTTGCTAAGCAGAGGCTTGGTCAACCATACTTTCTTCACTATTATTTACAAGTGACAGTCCACTTATAGAAATGAGTACTAATTCTGAAACTATATTTTCTTGTGTCACCTACCTTTATGCACAGATAAAGGGACTAATTCTCACATGGACTGCATACTCGACTACTGGACTCGAGGAGTTTATTTTATCCACCAGTTCTGTTTGTAATTTGTTTATGATTCCTGTCATGCTCAACTGTTGGTTTAATGCTATTGTATGTTTTTTTTCTCTTATGTTGTTGAAAACCCAATAAAAAACAACTATATATAAAAAAAAAAATATGTTTTATACCAAAATTGCTGACTGAGGGGAACTTTTTCTGCTCTGGGATGCACAATATGTATTGTGTTAGCAGTTAGCACTCTGCACCCTAGATTTAGTCATACTCACTGTAAAACTATCTATAATATCTCTAATATCTCCCAGAAAAAAAAAAAATTTTTTGCAACTTTGCCGCTCAAAATTACAAGCTGCAAGATCAGCTCCATGGAGCTGCATCTGTTGCGCACCTGTTAACTTCCTGTCATATAGAACAACTTCCACTGTCAAGAATACTGGCATAATAATGTTTTTTAAAAGATACAAATCAAATGCATAAAAAACAAACAAAACAAAAAAAACTCTATTAAACAGTCCACTCTAACATATGCACAGCAAAAGTATTTTAAGAAGTTGAAGACTAAAAATGTGACTTTATTAGTTTTGATATAGCAAGACATGACCACATGACAAAATACTTCTCATGGGCCATTGCATCTTTAAATTCTGTATACTGAAATGCATTTGAGGTAAAAACTTCTGTCCACAGAACGCCCACCATCAGCCTTCTTTTTGCATCTGCAAGACTGTACTAAATGGCACAACACATGATACCTCGCACAGCAAACGTGATCCCCACGCAACGCTGTAAAGCAATAATTAAAACTGCTTTGGAAACACATTTGCAAATGGGCTTCTGTAAATTGTTGTAATTGTTTAATATTCGCATACATATGTTTTGTTATTTTAAAGTAATTTTGCTGGATTAGCAAAATTAATTTTCGGCAATTATATATTTTAATGGCAGGAACACCCACTGGCAGGCCTCCCAACTTTCCCTATTTGAGAGGGACAGTGCTCAATTCTGTCCCGCTGTCCATCTGTGTTCTGATTTGCAGAATTTCCCTTAGCCTCACCCATGCAGCATCCAGACATGCCAATGAACTGCCCAGACACGCACTGACCACCCAGACACACTCACAACTCCACCCAAGAACTGTCCAGACACACCCACAACTCCACCCAAGAACTGTCCAGACACACCACTGACCCCCTTGGACACACCCACATCTCCACCGAAGAACTGTCCAGACACACGCACTGACCCCCTCGGACACACCCACAACTCCATCCAAGAACTGTCCAGATACACCCACTGACCCCCTCAGACACACCCACAATCCCACCCACTAACCACCCATTATTATTATCAGGTATTTATAAAGTGCCAACATATTCTGCAGCGCTATAAACATAGGCGGTATACAAGATAGCATTTATAGGGATCAAATGAGTAGAGGGCCCTGTTGAGAGTTGCACTGTTGTGGTCGGCTATTATGAAGGTGATCTACAAACAGCTGGGCTCATAGGCTTACATGCTAAGGGGTTCAGGGATAGCAATGTATTAGAAAAGGTTAGTGTATGTTGTATGCATCCTTGAATAGTAGAGTCTTTAGGAAGCACTTAAAGTTTTTAAAAGGGGAGAGTCTTGTGGAGCGAGGCAGAGAGTTCCATGATCCCACCCTCCTAACACAGCTCCACCCACAAAATGGTGACGGGCTTGATCAACCTCTTTTGGTCCCTGATACCCAGACAGAAAAGTTATGAGGTATCCCCACTGGCGATCATCTAGAAATAGGATATGTGAGCTTCAATAAATTTTGAACATTATCTCACCTTAACAAAGGGGCCTCTAATTTAATCTTGGAATCTATAATCTTCTGAAGAGTTAAAATTATGTAGTGGAAAATTGACAGTAATACCTTGCACTATTATTAAAAAGTATAACCTATCTTTTATTCTATTTTTAAATTAAGAAGAGATTTTTTTTTTTGTGTGTCAAATCAAATTTTTCTTTGAAGTGTTTACACATTTATGGATAAACCTGAATTATAATCTTCTTCTTCATATTTTATCACTGTGAAATGAAAATAAAATGACTGCTGTGTGTAGAACATCTGAAATCTGTAATTTCAATAAACAAATGTCATTGCATAACTTCCTTTTGTTCTGTTTTTAAGCACTTCCTAAGTCCCGTCCCTGGTTTTTAAAATAGTAAACATCTACTGATTCTACAAAGCAATCTGATGCAGTCTCAGTTAGTTTAAGGGAAGTGAAACCATAATTATGTTTCATGATTCAGATAGAGCATGCTATTTTAAACAACTTTCTAATTTACTTCTGTTATCAAATGTTCTTGGTATCTTGTCGAAAAACATGGATGTAAGCTCAGGAGTCTGGAGCACTATATGGGAGCAGTTTTGCAAGAATGTTATCCATCTGCATGAGCACTAGATGGCAGCAGTTTTACAAGAATGTTATCCATCTGCATGAGCACTAGATGGCAGCAGTTTTACAAGAATGTTATCCATCTGCATTAGCACTAGATGGCAGCAGTTTTACAAGAATGCTATCCATCTGCATGAGCACTAGATGGCAGCAGTTTTACAAGAATGTTATCCATCTGCATGAGCACTAGATGGCAGCAGTTTTACAAGAATGTTATTAATCTGCATGAGCACTAGATGGCAGCAGTTTTACAAGAATGTTATCCATCTGCATGAGCACTAGATGAAAGCACTATTTCCTGTCATGTAATGCTCCAGATGCCTACCTAGCATTATAAAAAATAGAAATTTGGATAATTGAAAATTGAAAATTTTAACCCCTTATTTTCTATTGGCAATGTCTTCAGGGAACCTCTTCAAAGCAGCAAAGAACAGCAGCTTAATGGGACAGCAATGATTCAGATACAGCATGTAATTTTAAACAATGTTCCAATCTACTATTATCAAATTTGATTTGTACTCTTGGTATCCTTTGTTAAAAAGTAAATCTAGGTAGGCTCACATGGGCTCAGGAGCATACATGTGTTTTGCAACATTGTATGTAGCAGTGTTATAAATTGTTGCAAATGAGTATTAAAGACACATGCACACTTCTGAGCTCCTATGAATTTACCTAGATTTACTTTTCAACAAAGCCTACAAAAGGGAACAAACAACTTTGATAATGGATGTAAAATGTAAAGTTGTTTAAGATTGCATATTCTATCTAAATTATAAAAGTTTAATGTTGACTTTACGGTCCCTAAATATATAAATGAAGTAAAGTAGCTAGTGCTAGAAGTACAAGCTAGCAACAGCATCAAAAAGATTGTGTTTTTGTATCTATTTTTTGGGGATTAGGACTGTTAATAAAAAAAAAGTGAAGCTTACATATTAATTGGTTGACAAAGGAATCTCTCAACTGACAAGGATATTGCTGGATCACAAATGCAGAAAAGACCTTTCCACCTTAAGAGTATCAGTTTAAACTGCATGAATAAGCCAACATTTTTTGTGTTGCATGCATTTGTTCAATATTGTGAATCTGAATGCATGTCTAATATATGTATGTATGTATATATATATATATATATATATATATATATATATATATATATATATATATATATATATATACATACAGTATATGTGTGTGTTTGTGTATATAGTTTTATATATATATATATATATATATATACACACTTTTTTTTTTTAAAACCTTTACAGTTTATTTCAGGTCTTAAGCTGTGCTAAATATTCTAATGCAGTTTCGGCTTTTCAAGTGCAAACTATAACTTTCGACTTGTAATACCAGCGCTATTTAAAAAGTAATGATTGCGCTCGAGTGGTCAGCCACATTAACCCTTCTCTGGTTAGTGCACTTTACCATGGGCTTGTAATATTAAAGTTCTCTGCAAATTTTAGAGCGATCCAGTGCTATCATTATGCCACTTGTAAACTAGTCCATAATATTTCTTTAAACAAATTAAAATGATATTATTGGAATAAGATACATAAGACTTTTTTTCTACAAGTATAATTTTTTTTCATTACGCTCTGGATATTACCCTGTGCAGTGAAACTAAATCACTGAATAATATGGTATGTACCACTGCACAATACATTTTTGTGGCATGTACAACTATACAATATAGGGTTAAATAAACAAAGCATAAAAAATCCATGAAGCAAATAATGATTGTTTTGAAAGGATATTTCAATGCAAAAGACTGAGGTTTTGGTAGGGAAAACTTGCACCACGGGTTAATGTATTCCCCTATAAATAAATACAATGACAGGTCTCCTGTCACTATACCCTGATGGACGGTTCTTTTTTTCACCATTACAACCTTGTGAATGTGGGAAAATTAATTTAAGTGGTAGTTAATTTCTAATGAATTTCATTCAAGCGGCTAATATGATCCCTTGGTGTTATGGTAACCTTCATGGATCATCGCTTTATGTAAATAAATTCTACTTTATGCTTGTTTAAAAAAAATTATAATGAAAAAGAAAATATAAGGTTGTTGAGCCTGGTTAAAAAAAACTCTTCAACGTGTCCTACAAATGAGAACATTGTGTACAGCTAAAATATTAGGTAGTCATTTCTACTGACCTAGTTCATTGTTTCTGAATATGGATTCTGCAATGGAGTTTAAATTTATGTTTTAGTTGTTTTAATTTAATTTTCATATTATTGTGAAAGCATCGAGAGTTTGTTTACATCTGCTGTTTGCCTCTGTAAAGAATGGATTGTAAATAGGCTATAAAGATAAAAAATATGTATAGTACATGTTGAAGTGTTTGTCATTTCTTCAGTCACTGGGTCAGATGGATTCATTTTTACATAGAATGTCATGCTTTCTACCACAGTTTTATATGTTGAAAGGAGGAGAAGAAAGATATAGGTATATATTGTACCAAAATACAATTATATACAGTATATATTTATATATATATATATATAAATGTGGATTTATGAATAAATAGAACATATTCTGCAATGTGCATATTCATATTTTCATGCCAGATTAGCGCACATGAGAATATGCGATCCGATTTGCGCTAGAGTGGGGTGTTAGATTTTTTCTCCTTTTTTTTCTCCATTGACTTCTATGGGGGAATAGGTTATTGCACTCAATATTGTAAGTTTGGCTTTCTGCGTGCGTCGGGTTAACACGAGCGGGATAACTTTTTAATTTCAACTCGTAATACTAGCGCAACCCGACACGTGCAAAAAGTTTACTTCTAGCACAATTAGAGCTATAGCAAAAGCATTAAATAGCGCTCCACTTGTAATCTAGCCCATAATGTTTGAATACTTGTACTCCATTAGGAAGCTTGTATTATCACAATAACATAATTTATTTAATTGCATAGAAGGGTACACATATAAATATATTTCCATCGTTTACCTTCTACACACAATGGGCTAAATTACAAGTGGAGCTCTAAATTATCACGTTTTGGCAAATGGGCAAAGTTACTTGTTTGCAGGAGGGGGATAATTAACCAGCCATTACAAGTGGCTGGTTATTGCTACCCCGAGCTCGCGGTAGCAATTAGCGCTCAGAAAATTAACCAGAGATCTAATCTCTTGTTAATTTTCTAAAAGTGCCACAAATGCCCTCAAAATAGAGGGCATTATAGGTTCTTATTAAAAAAAATATAGCAATTTTTTTAATAAAAAAAAACTGCACTATGCAGTTTTAGGGCTTTAAAGTTGGTGGGAATTTGGTGTTAGAAAAAAAACGGCACTGAAAAGTGCCTTTATATTGCGGTCTATGGGAACTGTGTGTTCCCATAGACCACAATGTAAATATATATATATATATACAGTATATATATATACTGTATATGATTATATAACTAAATATTTATGTGTTCATATGTGTATATATACATTTATACATACAGAGAAATAGGCTATAAAAACCTGATGAGCATTATATGCCTTTTTAAAGGTAATGGTGTAGACCCGTTGAATTAGCATATTATTAATATTAAATAGAAAGAAAAAGAGGATAGCTATAACTTTTTAGAGAGAAAAGGAATTCAGCACTCTTTTAAATTTTAACAGAAATTTCTTTTATTAATCCTCTAAATAAGAAGAATTTCCATGTGACACACCAATAAAAGAGACAAACAAAAGTACCCATGTACATAATTCTCCTAAATACATGATAACCTAAACAGTCTAAACTTTCTGAAATCTTAGCAACAATGATAAAGGAACATAACATTCATAGTTGAGTCTGCATATAACTTGCAGCACAGACATCAGAAGCTAATCAACCTCTTAAATACAGGTGGTAACATGAGATTGGGCTGTGTAAGCACAAAGGTAAAGTCTGTGAGGCTAATGTCCAGAGTGGCCGTTCCAGTAAATGACTGCGGCTTTCACCGCACACAAGGTCTAACCGGACTGGAGATTAGTCCTTGATGAAATATGTGTGGAATGCTTACGTGACTTTAACGATGGAGCAGATTACAATTCCCTCCTGGGACTCTCTTTATCGAGAGCTTGTGTACAAACGAGTGGCTTGGCAGCGTTCAGTAAGCCCTCCTCCTTCTACGTCACTGCACGTCCCTCTCCAGCGAGAGAATTCGGCAATCATAGGCAGCTTTTCTCATAGCCCATTCCGGTTACTGCATTCAGTTGCAGAAATAATCAAGCACTTTTGGCAAAGTATTCACCTTTCAAGATTCCAAGGTTTCTACCTTTTAAGCCGTTACCGGCTATATTCCAGCTTCCACAGACTTCACAAAAGTTACCATAAGCAGCAGATAATTTAACATTGCTTAGCACCTTTTCCTTATGAATGGTCAAATTTGAACAGGGATAACTTTCCCTAAATTGTTGTCCACTTTAAAAACAACAAGTGAGAGCATTAGCCACCAACATATGTGTTTCACCCTCCAGGCAACCTTATGCTGGGGCTTCGTCAGGGCTATGATTACCTTGTCTCCAAGCAGCCTTTTTAACCTCATGTAGCCCAAGCTACTTTTTGAAAATACCTGTGGCTCTTAAAGGGACATTATCCTTACTGTTTTTATATACACTTTTCTTAATGAAGCATAAATTATATACATCTATTTACATAAGTATCCTTTATTGGAACAGCATACACTTATTCAGAAACATGTAGGTTCATATTCACTGGCTTTTTAGCTTTTGATCCCATTTATTCAAATAAATACAGCAAAAGGTTTATCCATATACCTTAACCATTTAGAGAAAACACACATAATCAGACTTTTTATTTAAGCCTAGCGGAAACTTGGTTTTCAATACAAAAATCCACTTTGCTTCTTTTTGCAGGATATATTTATCTATGTCAGCACCTCTATTATTAGGATCCCCCTTGTCTATGGCTACAAACTTCAGAGAACCTGGATCAACAGAATGGCACTTTAAAAAGTGTGTAGCTACATTAGTATATCTCTTGTAGTAAATATCATCTCTATATTCTTGGATCCTGTCCTTAAGAATACGCTTTGTTTTTCCTACATAGAAGCGGGGGCATACACAGTGTAAAAGGTACATTACTCCTACTGAGTCACAATTAAAAAAAAAATATTTGATATCAAACTCTTTTGTACAGTTTCCTGAGAACCTGTGGCACCTTTCCATGTAAGGACAATAAACACACTTCCCACATGGAAAGCGTCCTTTTATCCCCCTATACTTTCTAAGCCAATCAGCTGTAGAGGGGCTTTTTTTCAAATTTACTCCTTACTATTTTGTTTTTTAAATTTGTTGTTTTTTTTTGCTGTGAGTAGGGGAAAATATCTCACTACCTCTTTTACCTTCTCATCCAGGTGCAAAATATACCAATTTTTCCCTTGTGTTTCTCTTAAATGTTTCCATTGGTTGTTATATGTTGTGATAAACCTTATTTGTCTGATATTATCCCTTGGTTTATTGTGGTAAAGAAGATTATCCCTATCAGTATTCCTAGCCATGGTATAGGCTTTTTTTATTTATGCATTTGTTGAAATAACCTCTCTTTCTAAACCTATCCAGCATAGTTAGTGCGTGTTTATCAAATTTTGTTAGGGATGAACAGTTACGACTTATTCTTAAGAACTGGCCATCCGGGATACCTCTTATCAAAGAATATGGATGGGCACTGCTAGCTTACAATATGCTATTGGTGGCATTCAGTTTCCTATAATTCTCTGTAACTATAGATATCCCTTCCTTCTTTATTTTTATATCCAGGAATGTCAGTTCTTTAATATCAATTTCACTAGTTAAGAAGATATTTGTATTATTTACATTCAAGTCAGTAATGAAGCTTTTTAAGCTATCCATAGGACCATCCCACAGTAGTAGGATGTCGTTCAAATATCTTATCCATAATATGACTGAGTCTTCAAAAACATTACCGAATTGATAAAAAAATGTCATGCTGCAATGCCCCCAAGTGAAGCCATGCATAGGTGGGGGCACATACCCCCCCCCCTTCGCTGTACCTCGTACCTGCCTGTAAATTCTACCATTAAAACAGAAAATATTATTTTCCAATATAAATTCAAGTAATTCACAGGCAAATTTGGTGTGTTTGTCAAAGCTGGATCTTATTGCTTCTATACCAACATTGTGTGGTATGGAGGAGTATAGGCTTTCGACATCTAGAGACACTAGTAGAGTGTCTTTAGAAACAGTTATTCTGTCTAGTTTCTTTACCAGATCACCTTTATCTTTCACATAAGAGGGCAGATTGGCCAGATAAGAACGCAAAAATAAATCAACATATTGCCCTAGGTTTTCAGTACAGCTACCTATTCCGGAGACAATTGGTCTACCTGGGTGTTTTGTCATACTCTTACGGACTTTTAGGATGGTGTAAAATACTGGCATTTTGGGGAATTCAGGGTACATAAATTTGAATTTGTGCTGGGATATAAGTCCATCTCTCCTAGCCTCATTAAGTAATTTAAAGAGATCTGACTGAATCTTTTTGGTTGGATTATTACTTAGTTTTATATACTGTTCCTGTATCCCTAGTTGTCTCTTTATATCAATTACATAATTTGCCTCATCCATGAGTACCAGATTACCACCCTTCTTTGCCAGCTTAATTATGACATTGGTGGGTTGCGTTAATTCTTTAAGGGCCTGTCTTTATTTCCTCGTCAGTGTGTCCCTAGTACCACAATTAGTAGGAAGTTATTCAATATCTTTCTCTACTGCTTTTACAAAAAGATGAATTGCTGTTACTTGGGACACAATTGACGTATATGTGGATTTTACTTTTAAGAGTGCGGATAGATCAGGGGGGTCATTCAGATTAGGGTTTCTTTGTCTTCTTTAGTTAAAGTATCCGTATCTGTTTTTGATTTTTTTCATTATCTGTGCTAATACCAGCTTCCTGGCATAGAGATGTAGATCTTTGATGGCCTCAAATTAATCCAAATGGTGAGTGGGGCTAAAGGACAAACCTTTCTTAAGTAGACTAATGTGTGCCAGATTCAGTCTAAAAGAAAAGAGGTTTATAATCTGAAGCACATCATCCTTCTTAAAGTCCCCTAGTAACCCCTTCAATAACTCCTCCGTGGTTTCCCACTGGTTCCTCGTCAGTGAGGTGCAGCCATATCCCTCTAGGCACACTGAGCAACGGGTTCACGTCTGGATTCCCACATCACACTTAGGGAGACTTCCCTAAGTGTCATAATTTGCATAAACTAAAAGAGAGAAGCGCTCAACCTGGGAACGAACAATAGCATAATAGCTTGTTCTATGGCTAGTTTCCACCCAAGAAGCAGCCACTTTTTGCTCAACATGTGCCTTTCACAGAGAACTTTCCTGAATCATATTAGTCTGATCCTGACTTCACAGTACAGTCCAGCCCAGAAATACCAGGCAATCCCTCTCTGAACAAGAGAAACAGCAAAACCCCAGATGTACATTTCGGCCTATTGTGGGCCTCGTCAGTGAGGTGCAGCCATATACCTCTAGGCACACTGAGCAATGGGTCCACGTCTGGATTCCCACATCACACTTAGGGAGACTTCCTAAATAAAAAATAAAATAAAAAGAGAGAAGCGCTCAACCTGGGAACGAACAATAGCATAATAGCTTGTTTTATGGCTAGTTACCACCCAAGAAGCAGCTTCTTTTTGCTCAACATGTGCCTTTCACAGAGAATAACTTTCCTGAAACAAAGTGAAAGGCATATGTTGAGCAAAAAGAGGCAGCTTCTTGGGTGGCAACTCGCCATAGAACAAGCTATTATGCTATTGTTCGTTCCCAGGTTGAGCGCTTCTCTCTTTTTATTTATGCAAATTATAACACTTAGGGAAGTCTCCCTAAGTGTGATGCGGGAATCCAGATGTGGACCCGTTGCTCAGTGTGCCTAGAGGGATATGGCTGCACCTCACTGACGAGGCCCACAATAGGCCGAAACGTATGTCTGGGGTTTTGCTGCTTCTCGCATTCAGAGAGGGATTGTCTGGTATTTCGGGGCTTGACTGTACTGTGAAGTCAGGATCAGACTGATATGCTTCAACAAAGTTCTTATCTGTGAAAGGCACATGTTGAGCAAAAAGAGGCTGCTTCTTAGGTGATAAGTAGCCATAGAACAAGCTATTATGCTATTGTTCGTTCCCCGGTTGAGCGCTTCTCTCTTTTTATTTATACATCCTTTTAAACCTATAGTCTTCCTGATCCTTATGGAACTTTCAACATTTTCTAGATTTGATTTCTGTTTGTAATTTTGAAATAATGTTTTTGGCCTCATCATTAAGTTTAGTGAAATTGGGATCATTCTCAAAGTTATTAACTATTGATAGCGCCCCCTCTAATTCAAGCTTCAGTTTTTTCCAACCTTTTGTAATTCCTCTTTACCATCATCTCCATGAGATCCAAAGCTATCCCTGTTAATTTCTTATTCCAATCATCTATAAATGTTTCAGGGTCCTCATCCTCTTTTGTATTGGGCCCAGGGTTAAGATATAGACAAAGACCTCTGAGTATGATATTATTGTTTATCTAATTATTCAAGCTAGAGTTCTCTGCTCTTACTTTAATTTGCCTACCCAGCACATATTTATACTTCTTAAAGGCATTGAAAACATTTGATTCATCTATTTCAGAACTATCTGTTCCTCCTTTCTGAGTCAATGACTCATTCAGCTTAGCTTCCCACTGGCACACATTAGTCTACTTAAGAAAGGTTTATCAATTAGCCCCACTCACCATTTGGATACATTTGAGGCCTTCAAAGATATACATCGCTATGCCAGGAAGCTGGTATTAGCACAGATAATTAAAAAATCAGAAAGAGATAAGGATACTTTTAAGAAGACAAAGAAACCCTAGAGATCCTAAAATCCTTAGCAGGTGATAAGTTTAAGCTGGATGACCCTCCTGATCTATCCACCCCCTAAAAGTAATATCCACTTATATGCTAATTTTGTCCCAAGTACCAGCAATTGATCTTTTTGTAAAAGCGGTAGAGAAAGATATTGTACAACTACCTACTACTTGTGGTACTGGGGACAACCTGATAAGGAAAGAAAGACAAGCCCTTAAAGACTTAACACAAGACACCAATGTCATAATTAAGCCGGCAGAGAAGGGTGGTAATCTGGTACTCATGGATGAGGCAAATTATGTAACTGAAGTAAAGAGATAACTAGGGTTACAGAAACAGTATATAAAACTAAGTAATAATCTAACCAAAAAGATTCAGTCAGATCTCTTTAAATTACTTAATGAGGCTAGGAGAGATGGACTTATATCCCAGCACAAATTCAAATTTATGTACCCTGAATTCCCCAAAATGCCAGTATTTTACACCATCCCAAAAGTTCACAAGAGTATGACAAAAACCCCAGGTAGACCAATTGTCTCTGGAATAGGTAGCTGTACTGAAAACCTAGGGCAATATGTTGATTTCTTTTTGCATCCTTTTCTGGCCAATCTCCCCTCTTATGTGAAAGATACAGGTGATCTGGTACAGAAACTAGACGAAAAAACTGTTTCTAAAGACACTCTACTAGTGTTTTTAGATGTCGAAAGCCTATACTCCTCCATACTGCACAATGTTGGTATAGAAGCAATAAGATCCTTTTTGTAAACAAGAGGCTCCACTTTGACAAACACACCAAATTAGTCTGTAGGAATTAGTTGAATTTATATTGGAAAATAATATTTTCTGTTTTGATGGTAGAATTTGCAGGCAGGTACGATGTACAGCAATGGGGGTGGTATGTGCCCCCACCTATGCATGTCTTCAGTTTGGGGCATTGGAACATGACATTTTTGATCAATTCTGTAATGTTTTTGAAGAATCAGTCCTATAATGGATAAGATATGTGGACGACATCCTACTACTGTGGGATGGTCCTATGGATAGCTTAAAAAGCTTCATTACTGACTTGAATGTAAATAATAAAAATATCTTCTTAATTAGTGAAATTGATATTAAAGAACTGACATTCCTGGATATAAAAATAAAGAAGGAAGGGGTATCTATAGTTAGAAAATTAAAGGAAACTGAATGCCCATCCCTATAATTTGATAAGAGGTATCCTATTTAGCCAGTTCTTAAGAATAAGGCGTAACTGTTCATCCCTAACAAAATCTGATGAACACGCACTACCTATGCTGCATAGGTTTAGAAAGAGAGGTTATTCCAACAAATGCATAAATAAAAAAAGGCTATACCAGGGCTAGGAATACTGATAGGGATAATTTTCTTTACCACAATAAACAAAGGGATAATATCAGACAAATAAGGTTTATCACAACATATAACAACCAATGGAGAAATTTAAGAGAAACACTAGAGAAAAATTGGTATATTTTGGACCTGGATGAGAAGGTAAAAGAGGTAGTGGGATATTTTCCCCTACTCAAAGCAAAAAGAGCAACAAATTTCAAAAATAAAAAAATGAAGGAGTAAATTTGAAAAAAGCCCCTCTACAGCTGATTGGCTTAAAAAGAATAGGGGGATAAAAGGAAGTTTTCCATGTGGGAAGTGTGTTTATGTCCTTACATGGAAAGGTGCCACAGGTTCTCAGGAAACTGTACAAAAGAGTTTTATATAAAAAAAATGTTTTAATTGTGATTCAGTAGGAGTAATATACCTTTTACACTGCGGATGCCCCAGCTTCTATGTAGGATAAAAAAAAGCGTGTTCTTAAGGACAGGATCCAAGAATATAGAGATGATATTTACTACAAGAAAGATACTAATGTAGCTAGACACTTTTTAAAATGCCATGCTGGTGATCCATGTTTTCTGATGTTTGTAACCACAGACAAGGGGGATGACATAGATAAATATCTCCTGCAAAAAGAAGCAAACTGGATTTTTGTGTTGAAAAACAAGTTTCTGCTAGGCTTAAATGAAAAGTCTGATTATGTGTGTTTTCTCTAAATGGTTAAGATATATGGATAAACCTTTTGCTGTATTTCTTTGAATAAATGGGATCAAAAGCTAAAAAGACAGTGAATATGAACCTAAATGTTTCTGAATAAGTGTATGCCGTTCCAAAAAAAGGATACTTACAGTATGTAAATAGATGTATATAATTTGTGCTTCAATAAGAAAAGTGTATATAAAAACAGTAAGGATAATGTCCCTTTAAGAGCCACAGATATTTTCAAAAAGTAGGTTGAGCTACATGAGGTTAAAAAGGCTGCTTGGAGCCAAGGTAATCATAGCCCTGACGAAGCCCCAGCATAAGGTTGCCTGGAGGGTGAAACACATATGTTGGTGGCTAATGCTCTCTAGACGGTAACGGCTTAAAAGGTGGACACCTTGGAATCTTGAAAGGTGAATACTTTGCCAAAAGTGCTTGATTATTTTTGCAACTGAATGCAGTAACCGTAATGGGCTATGAGAAAAGCTGCCTATGATTGCCGAAATCTTTCGCTGGAGAGGGACGTGCAGTGATGTAGAAGGAGGAGGGCTTACTGAACGCTGCTAAGCCACTTGTTTGTACACAAGCTCTCAATAAAGGGAGTCCAAGGAGGGTATTGTAAGCTGCTCCATTGTTAAGGTCACATAAGCATTCCACACTCTTGCATTTCATCAAGGACTAATCTCACAGACTTTGTGCTTACACAGCCCAATCTCATGTTAGCACCTGTATTTAAGAGGTTGATTAGCTTCTGATGTCTATGCAGCAAGTTATATGCAGACTCACCTATGAATGTTATGTTCCTTTATCATTGTTGCTAAGATTTCCGATAGTTTAGACTGTTTAGGTTACAATCGGCCAGATTACGAGTTTTGGGTTAGGAGCTGTGCGGTGCTAACAAGCAGTTTTTTCTCACCGCTCACTTACCTGCAGCGCTGGTATTACGTGTTTTTGCAAACTTGGCGTTAAAAGGCAAGAAGTGAGCGTAGAGCAAAATTTTGCTCCATACCGCACTCCAATACCAGCGCTGCTTAAGTCAGCGGTGAGCTGGTCGTACAAGCTTGTGAAAGATTTCCCCATAGACATCAATGGGGAGAGTCGGCTGAGAAAAAGTCTAACACCTGCCAAAAAGCAGTGTAAAACTCAGTAACGCAGACCCATTGATTCCTTTGGGGAAACACATTTTATGTTTACACCTAACACCCTAACATGAACCCTGAGTCTAAACACCCCTAATCTGCCGCCCCCGACATTGCCGACACCTACATTATACTTATTAACCCCTAATCTGCTGCCCCAAACATCGCCGACACCTACATTATATTTCTTAACCCCTAATCTGCTGCCCCCAATGTCTCCCCAACCTACCTACCCTTATTAACCCCTAATCTGCCGCCCCCAATGTCGCCGCCACTATATTAAATGTATTAACCCCTAAACCTAAGTCTAACCCTAACACCCCCTAATTGAAATATAAATAAAATAAATCTAAATAAAATTACTATCATTAACTACATTATTCCTATTTAAAACTAAATACTTACCTATAAAATAAACCCTAAGATAGCTACAATATAACTAATAGTTACATTGTAGCTAGCTTAGGGTTTATTTTTATTTTACAGGCAAGTCTGTATTTATTTTAACTAGGTAGAATAGTTATTAAATAGTTATAAAACTATTTAATAACTACCTAGCTAAAATAAATACAAATTGACCTGTAAAATAAAACCTAACCTAAGTTACACTTACACCTAACACTACACTATAATTAAATAAATTTCCTACATTAAATACAATTAAATATATTAAATTAGCTAAATTACAAAAAAAAAAACAAATAACAGATCTTTAAACTAATTACACCTAATCTAATAGCCCTATCAAAATAAAAAAGCCCCCAAAATAAAAAAAACCCTAGCCTAAACTAAACTATCAATAGCCCTTAAAAGGGCCTTTTGCGGGGCATTGCCCCAAAGTAATCAGCTCTTTTACCTGTAAAAAAAAATGCAAACAACCCCCCCAACAGTAAAACCCACCACCCACACAACCAACCCCCCAAATAAAATACTAACTAAAAAAACCTAAGCTCCCTATTGCCCTGAAAAGGGCATTTGGATGGGCATTGTCCTTAAAAGGGCATTTAGCTCTTTTGCAGGTCCAAAGCCCTAACCTAAAAAATAAACCCACCCAATACACCCTTAAAAAAATCCTAACACTAACCCCCGAAGATTCACTTACCGGGAGAAGTCTTCATCCAAGCGGCAAGATGTCTTCAACGAAGCCGGCAGAAGTGGTCCTCCAGACGGGCAGAAGTGGTCCTCCAGACAGGCAAAAGTCTTCATCCAGACGGCATCTTCTATCTTCATCCTTCCGGCGTGGAGCGGGTCCATCTTCAAGACATCCAATCAGCCAATAGGATTGAGCTTGCATTCTACTGGCTGATTGGAACAGCCAATAGAATGCCAGCTCAATCCTATTGGCTGATTGCATCAGCAAATAGGATTGAAGTTCAATCCTATTGGCTTATCCAATTAGCCAATAAGCTAAGGGACGCCATCTTAGATGACGTCTCTTAAAGAGATATTCAATACGAAGAAGCCGTCATTTGAAGAGGATGCTCTGCGTCGGATGTCTTGAAGATGGACCCGCTCTGTGTCGGAAGGAGGAAGATAGAAGATGCCGTCTGGATGAAGACTTATGCCCGTCTGGAGGACCACTTCTGCCGGCTTCGTTGAAGACATCTTGTCGCTTGGATGAAGACTTCTCCCGGTAAGTGAATCTTCGGGGGTTAGTGTTAGGATTTTTTTAAGGGTGTATTAGATGGGTTTATTTTTTAGGTTAGGGCTTTGGGCCTGCAAAAGAGCTAAATGACCTTTTAAGGGCAATGCCCATCCAAATGCCCCTTTCAGGGCAATGGGGAGCTTAGGTTTTTTTAGTTAGTATTTTATTTGGGGGGTTGGTTGTGTGGGTGGTGGGTTTTACTGTTGAGGGGTTGTTAGTATTTTTTTTACAGGTAAAAGAGCTGATTACTTTGTGGCAATGCCCCGCAAAAGGCCCTTTTAAGGGCTATTGATATTTTAGTTTAGGCTAGGGTTTTATTTTATTTTGGGTTTTTTTTTTTATTTTGATAGGGCTATTAGATATTTTTGTAATTTAGCTAATTTAATTTATTTAATTGTATTTAATGTAGGGAATTTATTTAATTATAGTGTAGTGTTAGTGTAACTTAGGTTAGGTTTTATTTTACAGGTTCATTTGTATTTATTTTAGCTAGGTAGTTATTAAACAGTTAATAAATATTTAATAACTATTCTACCTAGTTAAAATAAATACAAACTTGCCTGTAAAATAAAAATAAACCCTAAGCTAGCTATAATGTAACAGTTATATTGTAGCTATCTTAGGGTTTATTTTATAGGTAAGTATTTAGTTTTAAATAGGAATAATTTAGTTAATGATAGTAATTTTATTTAGATTTATTTAAATTATATTTAAGATAGGGGGTGTTAGGGTTAGACTTAGGGGTTAACACATTTAATATAGTGGCGGCGATGTTGGGGATGGCAGATTAGGGGTTAATAAGTATAATTTAGGTGTCGGCGATGTTAGGGGCGGCAGATTAGGGGTTAATAATATTTAACTAGTGTTTGCAAGGCGGGAGTGCGGCGGTTTAGGGGTTAATATGTTTATTCTAGTGGCGGCGATGTCCGGAGCGGCAGATTAGGGGTTAACATTTTTATTATAGTGTTTGCGATGCGGGAGGGCCTCGGTTTAGGGGTTAATAGGTAGTTTATGGGTGTTAGTGTACTTTTTAGCACTTTAGTTATGAGTTTTATGCTACGGCATTGTAGTGTAAAACTCATAACTACTGACTTTAGAATGCGTTACGGATCTTGGAGGTAGAGGCTGTACCGCTCACTTTTTGGCATCCCAGGACAGACTCGTAATACCGGCGCTATGGAGGTCCCATAGAAAAAAGGGTTTACGTAAGTCGTTTTACGGTAAGGCTAAAGAAGTGTGCGGTGCCCCTAAACCTGCAAGACTCGTAATAGCAGCGGTAGTGAAAAAGCAGCGTTAGGACCTGGTAACGCTGCTTTTTCAGCTTAACGCAAAACTTGTAATGTAGCCGAATGTATTTAGGAGAATTATGTATTGTTTCTTTTATTGGTGTGTCACATGGAAATTCTTCTTATTTAGAGGATTAATAAAAGAAACTTGTGTTGAAATTTAAGAGTGCTGAATTCCCTTTCTTTCTTAGAAATAGCTAGCCTCTTTTTCTTTCTATTTAATATTAAAGACATAAATATATATGTATATAAGCATATACATATATGTTTAAAAATGCTGCCCATCGCTGCGCTGCTTACCCCCTCTCGTGAGCACAATGCTTCCTAGCAATGAGAACGCAAACTCATATTCGCATTGTAATTTACTTGTAATACCATGGCACATTATCATGCGCTGGTATTAGAGTGGAGTGCTAATATTGCTTGCACGCAAGCGATATGGTCCTATAGTGACCTGCACATCAGCAACACAACCAGGTCAGGAGACAAGGGAATAGAGTAGGTCTTCTTCTATCCCCACTCTGCAACTTCTATTGCATTTCTACAAACAAAAATGTGTGAAACACCAACGATTGTGTCAACACTATTACTAAATAATCTTAAACAGGATCATATAAAGAAACAATTAGTACTCACACCAATGTCTTATAAGTACAAAAAGTATAATTATGGTGTCAGTCTATACAGTAATAATTTTTTAAATTTGTGAAATACCAATAGTGTTGGCAGCTCCTGCTTAATCACAGTGGTAATACATATGTCAAAGCTGTTGGAGAATTGAAGCAAACAGAAGGGAGGTACAATCATGCAGTAACTTAAAAAAATATTCCAGTACTAAGGCCTAGATGTATCAAAGCAATTTGCATGTATTTTCACGTCAAAATACACGCTTAACCCCTTAACGACACGAGTCGTACAGGGTACGTCGCACACAACCTGGTCTTTAAAGACCAGCGACGTACCCTGTATGACTTTGGGGATTAAAGCGGCTGGAAGCGATCCTGATCGCTTCCAGCCGCTTTACAGTTATTGCAGTGATGCCTCGATATCGAGGCATCCTGCAATAACATTTTTCCCCCATCCGATGCAGAGAGAGCCACTCTGTGGCCCTCTCTGCACCGGCATCGATGGCCGCAATCGTTGGTGGGTGGGAGCTGACGTGGGAGGCGGGTGGGCGGCCATCGATGAAAGGCTGAAGAGAGAGGAGGGCGGGATCGCGGGCGGGGTTGTCGGGAGTGCGCACCGGAGCGCGCGCGTGCACGGGGGGCGGCGGGCGGGCGCGTGCACGGGGAGGGAGCGGGTGGGAACCGCTTCACTACGGAAAAAGACATTGTACAGAAGTGGCAGTAAGGGGGGATAAAATCCCTAATAAAAGTTAATCTAAGGGATCTGGGAGCGGGTGGGGGATTGGTGGGGGGGGGAAGCTACACTACACTACAGAAAAAAGGAAAATAAATAAAAAAAATTAAAAAAAAATACATTTTTATTTGCAAACTGGGTACTGGCAGACAGCTGCCAGTACCCAAGATGGCTCCCAGTAAGTTAGAGGTGGAGGGTAGAGAGCTGTTTGGGGGGGATCAGGGAGGTTGGGGGCTAAGGGGGGATCCTACACAGCTGCATATGTAAATATGCTATACAATTTTTTTTTTATTTTTTAAATACACCTTTTATTTTAGTACTGGCAGACTTTCTGCCAGTACTTAAGATGGCGGGGGCAATTGTGGGGTGGGGGAGGGAAGGGAGCTGTTTGGGAGGGATCAGGGGGTGGGATGTGTCAGGTGGGAGGCTGATCTCTACGCTAAAGCTAAAATTAACCCTGCACGCTCCCTACAAATGACCTAATTAACCCCTGCACTGCTGGGCATAATACACGTGTGGTGCGCAGCGGCATTTAGCGGTCTTATAATTACCAAAAAGCAACGCCAAAGCCATATATGTCTGCTGTTTCTGAACAAAGGGGATCCCAGAGAAGTATTTACAATCATTTATGCCATGCTTGCAAAAGTTGTTTGTAAATAATTTCAGTGAGAAACCTAAAATTGTGAAAAATTTTACGTTTTTTTTTATTTAATCGCATTTAGCGGTGAAATGGTAGCATGAAATATACCAAGATGGGCCTAGATCAATACTTGGGGTTGTCTACTACACTACACTAAAGCTAAAATTAACCCTAGACGCTCCCTACATGCTCCCTAATTAACCCCTTCACTGCTGGGCATAATACACGTGTGATGCGCAGTGGCATTTAGCGGCCTTCTAATTACCAAAAAGCAACGCCAAAGTCATATATGTCTGCTATTTCTGAACAAAGGGGATCCCAGAGAAGCATTTACAACCAATTATGCCATAATTGCTCAAGTTGTTTGTAAATAATTTCAGTGAGGAACCTAAAGTTTGTGAAAATATTTGGGAAAAAGTGAACATTTTTTTTTATTTGATCGCATTTGGTGGTGAAATGGTGGCATGAAATATACCAAAATGGGCCTACATCAATACTTTGGGATGTCTTCTAAAAAAAAATATACACATGTAAAGGGATATTCAGGGATTCCTGAAAGATATCAGTGTTCCAATGTAACTAGCGCTAATTTTGAAAAAAAAGTGGTTTGGAAATAGCAAAGTGCTACTTGTATTTATGGCCCTATAACTTGCAAAAAAAGCAAAGAACATGTAAACATTGGGTATTTCTAAACTCAGGACAAAATTTAGAAACTATTTAGCATGGGTGTTTTTTGGTGGTTGTAGATGTGTAACAGATTGTGGGGGTCAAAGTTAGAAAAAGTGTGTTTTTTTCCATTTTTTCCTCATATTTTATCATTTTTTTAAAGTAAATGATAAGATATGATAAAAATAATGGCATCTTTAGAAAGTCCATTTAATGGCGAGAAAAACGGTATATAATATGTGTGGGTACAGTAAATGAGTAAGAGGAAAATTACAGCTAAACACAAACACTGCAGAAATTTAAAAAAAGCCCTGGTCCTTCAGGGAAAGAAATTGAAAAATGGCGGTGTCCTTAAGGGGTTAATACATGCATAGGGAAGATCTCTGATTTCTCAAGCTATGGACCTATGTTTTTCCCATGGTGCCGTATTAAATTACGATGTATATTCACGACAGATTGATTTTACAGATTTTACAACCGTACAAAGCCTAATTCGATCAGGTTCTCCAAAATTTCCTGCGGTGATGTCTGTAACTTGCGTCTAACAATCCGCCCATACATCAAATGTATAGTCACCACATTTTTTGTCATAATCACCATAGAATACAATAATCTTGAAGTTGATTTGTCCTAGATAATAAAGTCGCCCTAGATAAGAAAAGTTACAACTACAAGTCTGTATTAAATTGTGTAATCAGAACATGTCTATATGAAATTGTGTATTCAAAACCAGTTTTATTTACATTATTATAGATAACAATATGTTTATAAGTGGACTAAGAAACATAAATGGAAGCATTTACAGTAGCAGCAATCTTACTACTACTAAGGCTGATTGGAGGATGCATTGCTCTAAAGCAGAGACAAAACATTAGCAGTAAAAGGCTGCGCATAAGAGTGTTAAGATTATTTCTAGTCCATGAGCTAGTGACGTATGGGATATACATTCCTACCAGGAGGGGCAAAGTTTCCCAAACCTCAAAATGCCTATAAATACACCCCTCACCATACCCACAAATCAGTTTTACAAACTTTGCCTCCTATGGAGGTGGTGAAGTAAGTTTGTGCTAGATTCTACGTTGATATGCGCTCCGCAGCAAGTTGGAGCCCGGTTTTCCTCTCAGTGTGCAGTGAATGTCAGAGGGATGTGAAGAGAGTATTGCCTATTTGAATGCAATGATCTCCTTCTACGGGGTCTATTTCATAGGTTCTCTGTTATCGGTCGTAGAGATTCATCTCTTACCTCCCTTTTCAGATCGACAATATACTCTTATATATACCATTTCCTCTACTGATTCTCGTTTCAGTACTGGTTTGGCTTTCTACTACATGTAGATGAGTGTCCTGGGGTAAGTAAGTCTTATTTTCTGTGACACTCTAGGCTATGGTTGGGCACTTTTATATAAAGTTCTAAATATATGTATTCAAACATTTATTTGCCTTGACTCAGGATGTTCAACGTTCCTTTTTTCAGACAGTCAGTTTCATATTTGGGATAATAGAAACATAGAAACATAGATATTGACGGCAGATAAGAGCCATAGGCCCAGCAAGTCTGCCCGACCTTACCTAACAGTATAAACTTATCTAGTTCGTAGGATAGCCCTATGCTTGTCCCATGCATTTTTAAAGTCCCCCACAGTGTTTGTTGCTACTACCTCTTGAGGAAGTTTATTCCATAAATCAATCACTCTTTCTGTAAAGAAGTGCTTCCTCAAATTACTTCTGAATCTACTACCCTTTAGCTTGAGCTCATGACCCCTTGTTCTTGAATTTTCCATTTTATGTAAAATACCCACAGCCTCAGTTTTACTAAACCCTTTAATGTGCTTGAAAGTTGCTATCATATCACCTCTTTCCCTTCTCTCCTCTAAGCTATACATATTTAGGTCATTGAGCCTATCCTGGTAAGTTTTATTTTTTAGACCATGTACCATTTTGGTAGCCCTCCTTTGCACAGATTCAAGTTTGTTAATATCCTTCTGAAGATATGGTCTCCAGAACTGCACACAATACTCAAGATGAGGCCTAACTAATGATCTATAAAGTGGCATAAGAACCTTACTATTTCTGCTGCAAATACCTCTACCAATACATCCAAGCATTCTGCTAGCCTTACTCGCTGCATTACTACATTGTTTACTAAGTTTTAAATCATCTGAAATAATAATTCCCAAGTCTTGTTCCTCGTCTGTAACAGTCAGTAAAGTGTCATTGAGTCTGTAATTAACATTTGGATTTTTCTTCCCTAAATGCATTATTTTACACTTTGCTGTGTTAAACTTTAGACCCCAGTCATTTGTCCAATCCTCCAATTGTTGTATATCACTTCTCATTTTGTCTACCCCCCCTGGAACATCCACTCTGTTGCAAATTTTTGTATCATCTGCAAAGAGACATACTTTCCCCTGTAGCTCTTTGCTGATATCGCAGATAAATATGTTAAACAAAACAGGCCCCAGAACTGACCCCTGAGGAACACCACTAGTAACAGCCCCCTCTGCTGAATGAACTCCATTTACTAAGACACTTTGTTTTCTGTCCTTAAGCCAGCATTCCACCCAGTTCACAATTTTTGAATCTAGACCAAGGAGATATAGTTTGTGAATAAGTTTATTGTGTGGGACGGTGTCAAATGCTTTGCTGAAATCTAGATATGCTACATCAACTGCTCCTCCCTTGTCTAATACTTTTGTTACATAATCAAAGAAGTCAATTAGATTAGTCTGACATGATCTCCCTGAAGTAAAACCATGCTGATTTTGGTCCTCTAAATTGTTTGTCTTTATGTAAGTCATAATTCTTTCTTTTAAGAGGCTTTCCATTAATTTCCCTACTACTGAAGTTAAACTAACTGGCCTGTAGTTGCCAGATTCTTCTCTACTGCCCTTTTTATGAAGGGGTATTACATTTGCTATTCTCCAATCATCTGGGACAGCTCCTGTTAATAGTGACTGATTAAACAGATCAGTTAATGGGACAGTTAGCACTGATCGAAGTTCTTTTAAAACCCTTGGATGAATATTATCAGGACCCATAATGCATATGAATAAATCATTTTTTCTTACCTTAAAATTTGACTTTTTTCCTGTGGGCTGTTAGGCTCGCGGGGGGTGAAAATGCTTCATTTTATTGCGTCATTCTTGGCGCGGACTTTCTTGGCGCAAAAATTTTCTGTTCATTTCCGGCGTCATACGTGTCGCCGGAAGTTGCGTCATTTTTTTGACATTTTTGCGCCAAAAAAATGTCGGCGTTCTGGATGTGGCGCCATTTTTGGCGCCAAAAGCATTTAGGCACCAAATAATGTGGGCGGCTTTTTTGGCGCTAAAAAATTCGAGCGTCATTTTTGTCTCCACAATATTTAAGTCTCATTATTTATTGCTTCTGGTTGCTAGAAGCTTGTTCATTGGCATTTTTTTCCCATTCCTGAAACTGTCATTTAAGGAATTTGATCTTTTTTGCTTTATATGTTGTTTTTTCTATTACATATTGCAAGATGTCTCACCCTGAATCAGAAGCCACTTCTGGAAAAATGCTTAACTGAGTTTCAGTTCTACCAAAGCTAAGTTCATTTATTTTAAATGTTATAAATGTTTATCTTTAGCTATGATTTGTAATAAGTTATTATGATATACTTTTACATGCAGGATCCATTAGTGTTTATGCTTTATATATTTCCATTCTTACATCTTATGTACAAGAAATGTTTAGAAGATTTATAAGAAATATTTTTCTGATTCTATTTTAAAGGCTTTGTCTGACTCCGTGCCTTCTAATAAGATTTTTAGGTCTTTTTCACTTCTTTTTTAATTATTGAAGTTTCAAATGGCCAACAACATACGGATTTATCCTTCTCTGATGATGTTTTTTCTCTTTCAGAAATTTTCTTCATCAGATATTGACACTAACAAATCTACTTTTTTATTATTTTTCTATTATTAAAGTACATTTGTTCTTTGTTGAAAAAGTGTTGATTATTTTGGATATTAAGGTAACTAGTTCTTTAAGACTAGCTGACACTATTTCTGCCTATTTATTTCTTCTGTGTTTCAGAGGTTTTCTTTCCATTTCCCCATTCTAGGGAATGGAATAGGCTGAGAATTTTCTTTTATTCCTTCTTCAAAGGTTTTAAACTATATTCTTTGCCAGCAGTTAAATTCAATAAGGAGGGTTCTCCAATTTATTGGGGCTATCTCTACTTCTACTAATTATGCTATTATTTCTATAGCAAAATAGTATTTATTTTCCTTTAGATAGTTGTATCTTATTTATGGAAAATTGATTAGTTTCAGGTACTTTTCTTGGTCCTGTGATTTATTTGGATATTGCTAGCATTGTTAAGGGACAACATTTACTAGACTAGGTGCTGTTGCATTTGTCTGTTGTTTTGCATTTTTTGATTATGCAAGTCCTCTGTATTGACTGGTCCTTTAAACTGGACTATCATGCTAATAATTTCATTTGTGTCTTCATTTTATTGAATATTTTCGCAAATGAAGGTTATTCTATGTCTTTAGCTATTTTAGCTAGAAGAATTTTGTGATTTAAAAAAAAATTAAAAAAAATCCATATTTCTTAACTGTTACTCTGGGCTTCAAGATTGAGTTCTAAGACTAAAACTTTAAGCTTATACTAGTTTGGTTGTTCTTATTAAGCAACGAATTCCTGAGTTCTTTCCCAAGTAACATGTTTATAATTGGGGTTCGAAATCAGCTCCCTAATATTGCGATGTACGTGCCGTATTCCAGCTTGGCTGGTAAGGGGCAGGTTAAGACTTCTTTGAAATTTATTTGGTTCTATTTTGTCCAAATTTCTTTGATTTTATTCCAGTAAGGCTAACACTTTCTTTAAGTGTGTTTCTGTCCTATATATTTTGGGTACTGTTGAAGCATGGCTGGGCACCCATGGGGTTCAAGCGCTGCTCAGACCTGGAATCTTCTGGGGTATTTCTTCCAGTTCCTTTTTTAGGAACCGGGTTTGGAGTTTTATTCAAACTATTTTGCCTTTTTATGGTCATTGATAGCATTATTTGTTTTCATTAGATACAATAAATGCATATTTTCATTTTTCTGTTTTCATTCAGATTATTTTCTGAGGACGCGGAATCTCATATGATTCACTTGCTCTTCAGGACATAGTTAGAGGATCTTTTTTTCAAAAGCTCTTGATTCCTCACACAAGGGTCACCTTTTTTAGGTTTCCAGATAGTTTGTGTCACTGTCTTTGTCTCTATCAGAGAAGGGATAATTCTTTTGGGTTCCGTCTGTCGGTACCTTTAGTCTCTATTATTTCCTTCAGTTGCTATATATGCATAGAAGTTTTAGGTCTTATGGCCACAGCATTGGATTCAATTCCCTTTGCTCATTTTTACTAGAAAGAACCTTTTCAGTCTTTTATGAGTGTTGTTTCTTCTATAACATGGTTGGAGGATCAATTTACCAAAAAGTTCGTTGATTCCTCAGACAAGGGTAACCTTTTTAGGTTTCCTGATAGATTCAGTGTCCTTGACTCTGTCTCTGTCGGACAAAAGACGTCTGAATTTGGTTTCAGCTTGTCGAAACCTTCAGTCTCAATCTTTCCCTTCGGTAGCCTTATGCATGGAAATTCTAGATCTGATGGCTTCTCATCTAAACAAGAAGCTTCCCAGGTATCTGTCCAGATCCAGGGATCCTCAGGCGGAGGCAGTGGATGCATTGTCACTTCCTTGGAAGTATCATTCTGCCTATATCTTTCCGCCTCTAGTTCTTCTTCCAAGAGTAATTTCCAAGATTCTAAAGGAGTGCTCGTTTGTTCTGCTGGTGGCTCCAGCATGGCCTCACAGGTTTTTGGTATGCGGATCTTGTTCGGATGGCCACTTGCCAACCGTGCACTCTTCCGTTAAGACCAGACCTTCTATCACAAGGTCCTTTTTTTCCATCAGGATCTCAAATCCTTAAATTTGAAGGTATGGAGATTGAACGCTTGATTCTCAGTCATAGAGGTTTCTCTGACTCTGTGATTAATACTATGTTACAGGCTCGTAAATCTGTATCTAGGAAGATATATTATCGAGTCTGGAAGATTTCCATTTCTTGGTGTTTTTCTCATCTTTTTTCTTAGCATTCTTTTAGAATTCCTAGAATTTTACAGTTTCTTCAGGATGGTTTGGATAAAGGTTTGTCTGCAAGTTCATTGAAAGGACAAATCTGTGCTCTTTCTGTTCTTTTTCACAGAAAGATTGCTAGTCTTCCTGATATTCATTGTTTTGTACAAGCTTTGGTTCGTATAAAAACCTGTTATTAAGTCAATTTCTCCTCCTTGGAGTTTGAATTTGGTTCTGGGGGCTCTTCAAGCTCCTCCGTTTGAACCTATGCATTCGCTGGACATTAAATTACTTTCTTGGAAAGTGTTGTTTCTTTTGGCCATCTCTTCTGCTAGAAGAGTTTCTGATTTATCTGCTCTTTCTTGTGAATCTCCTTTTCTGATTTTTCATCAGGATAAGGTGGTGTTGCGAACTTCTTTTAAATTTTTAACTAAGGTTGTGAATTCTAACAACATTAGTAGAGAAATTGTGGTTCCTTCATTGTGTCCTAATCCTAAGAATTCTAAGGAAAGCTTTGAAATATTATGTTGAAGCTACTAAAAATTTCCAAAAGACTTCTAGTCTATTTGTTATCTTTTACGGTTCTAGGAAAGGTCAGAAGGCCTCTGCCATTTCTTTGGCGTCTTGGTTAAAATCTTTGATTCATCATGCTTATGTCGAGTCGAGTAAAACTCCGCCTCAAAGGATTACAGTTCATTCTACTAGGTCAGTTTCTACTTCCTGGGTGTTTAGGAATGAAGCTTCGGTTGATCAGATTTGCAAAGCAGCAACTTGGTCTTCTTTGCATACTTTTACTAAATTCTACCATTTTGATGTGTTTTCTTCTTCTGAAGCAGTTTTTGGTAGAAAAGTACTTCAGGCAGCTGTTTCAGTTTGATTCTTCTGCTTATAATTTCAATTTTTTTCATTATAAGATTTAAACTTTATTTTGGGTGTGGATTATTTTCAGCGGAATTGGCTGTCTTTATTTTATCCCTCCCTCTCTAGTGACTCTTGCGTGGAAGATCCACATCTTGGGTATTCATTATCCCATATGTCACTAGCTCATGGACTCTTGCTAATTACATGAAAGAAAACATAATTTATGTAAGAACTTACCTGATAAATTCATTTCTTTCATATTAGCAAGAGTCCATGAGGCCCACCCTTTTTTGTGGTGGTTATGATTTTTTTGTATAAAGCACAATTATTCCAATTCCTTATTTTTTATGCTTTCGCACTTTTGTCTTATCACCCCACTTCTTGGCTATGCGTTAAACTGATTTGTGGGTGTGGTGAGGGGTGTATTTATAGGCATTTTGAGGTTTGGGAAACTTTGCCCCTCCTGGTAGGAATGTATATCCCATACGTCACTAGCTCATGGACTCTTGCTAATTACATGAAAGAAATGAATTTATCAGGTAAGTTCTTACATAAATTATGTTTTTTTACCTGTTGTGGTCTGGAAGCTACAGACAGATAAATATTGCACTGCTTCAGACTGTCATTTCAATCCATTTTGATGATTTATAATGAAATTCAGGACTATTTGGAGCCGGCCACGTTTAGAACAATGGCTATTTCTGGTATGCTAAAATTGTTGGCTGTACTGCATTCCATGACAACAGGTTCTTTTCAATCTGTGTCCAGTGTTGTGGTCGGTATTAACCGACATTCTCCAGGCACCTACAAACTGTTTTAGATGCAATATACATCATTTTTAAGCATAATTTTTCTTTCCCAGAAACTACAGACGAATTGCAAGCAGTGAAATTGCAATTCTTTTTCGTATTTCTGGTATCCCAAATGTTTTGGGGGCAATAGACTGCACATACAGTATATTCCATTGAGAGCCCCCAAAGAAAGAGAGGAGATTTACCGCAATCAAAATCAATTCCATTCCCTCAATGTGCAAATAATCTGTGATGGCCAACTGTGTATACTTAGTGTTTTCGAGGATCCTGCCATGACTATTACATCTTATATTAGTCTGGCCTAAATGCAAAGTTTGAGAGCAATGAAATGGCTAATGGGTGGCTACCTGGTAAGTTTTGTACTTTGCCTTTTATAGCGTACGTTTCCTCTTTTTTTCTTTATATTTATATTGCCATTATTTAAATGGGCAATGCACACCTATCAAGTCTAGACAGACTTCTAATTGATCAAACATTGCCTCTTATAACGCCCATTTTGATGCAAATATATCAAGCTTATTTTTTGTATAAATTTGGCAATCTGTTAATTGGAGCACTCGAATTGATGCGAATTGAGGAGGACATTCTCCTAAAAGTTCACATCTAATTATAGATGCTTTTAAAAATCTAGGCCTAAAAATAGAATTTTCGTAAAAAAGGGTCAATACCGGCGAGTGGTGAGATGTTTCTTATTGAAAGTAATGGAGCTCGCTAGAAAGAGACACTTTGGTCCGTAGCGCAAGAAAGCAGTTAGCAGTGGGCACATTTTAAAAAGTATATCCTGTGGCCAATATAAATCACATTACACTGCTTTCTGCATATAGCATCTTACAATTGCCTATATGTTCATATGTATGTGTTTTTTCTATTAGGGTTATAAGTATTTTGAGTGTTTTGAGAAAAGTTCTCCACCTTTTAATTTGCAATAAAAAACCCAGAGATCTGTAGTGCAAAAATCTTTACAGAATTACACTGGGATTAGAGAGACAATTTCATACATACCAATATAACATCTATGTTCAGCCCATTTATGAAAAAAATAACAATTATGCTTTGTATTTGTACTTAGTATCAATTTGTATATTTTTTTTGCGCATCCAGTGTGCTTAACTTACGATTTACGCTATGCATATTTTATACGATTTATTAATGTGTAATTTACATACAAATTTAAAGTTTTTGATCAAATATGATTTTTGGTGAGAAATTTTGTTTACAAATGTTGATGCACATTAACAATACATTTTTTTACCGCATATTTTCGTGTGAATGGTTCAGTTATTCGTGTTGTAAGATTTTTAAAATACAAATGTTATTTTACACTTTTGTAATGTATGCATCTCCTCATACGAAAATGTAGTATACGCCCCTTAGAGAGACACCCTGTTTTAAGGGTAAAAAGTGGCATTAGATCATTTCACCAGGGAAATAAAAGCACTGGCAAGTATTCTTTAATAAACGATTTGTGTTTGTGCCATAGGAGAGTGTGTGTTGTATGAGAGTGTGTGGTGTGCTTGTGTGTTATATGTTAGTGTGTGTGTTGTATCTATACACAGAATAATCTAGCACAAGCTTAAAGGGACACTGAACCCAATTTTTTTCTTTAATGATTCAGATAGAGCATGAAATTTTAAGCAACTTTTTAATTTACTCCTATTATCAATTTTTCTTCGTTCTCTTGCTATATTTATTTTAAAAGCAGGAATGTAAATCTTAGCAGCCAGCCCATTTTAGGTTCAGCACCATGGATAGCGCTTGCTTATTGGAGGCTTAAATTTACCCACCAATATGCAAGCATAACCCAGGTTCTCAACCAAAAATGGCCGGCTCCTATGCATCACACTCCTGCTTTTTAAATAAAGATAGCAAGAGAACGAAGCAAATGTGATAATAGGAGTAAATTAGAAAGTTGCTTAAAATTGCATGCTCTGGTTCCGGTGGAGGAGGAGCAAGTAGCTGCTGCTGAGCTCTCTACTCCAGTCCTAACAGCTGCTGGCGGTAATCTTCTTCGCGCCTTACCCCAAGAGCTGGGGTTGCTACCTGGATAGCTTGACACACCGCTCCTGGAACCTAACAGTGCCATTACACCGCACTGCTTTAGCTACAAGCTTTGATAGATTTAACCTCACTACCTGGATCAACTTGCACAACACCTACTTTGAAGGTGACAGTGAACACAACCCTAATTGCTTCAAGTTTTTCTTTTTTTCCCTCCTCCGGTTTCCCTGTACTTCCCCTGGAAACCCGGGCCAAGGAGGCAAGAACCTTGCAAAAGCTGCTACATAGCCAAACTTTGCTCTCGCTCTCCCCCACGCCACATTAGAACACATCTCTCTTTGTCTCAAGGCTCTCCTGTGTATAGCCGCATCTGCACTTACCGCCACATTCTCTGCCGTAGGCAGTCCTGCATGGTGCTGAACTCTCACCTGGGTGAACTGTCGGCGTCTGCTTTGATCTTGCCTCAGAGTCGGGTCCATCCCCCTGCGGTTGACTCCCCCCTCTCCCACCGGTGCTGTGTGAGAGGGGGTGAGCGCCGGTCTTGGGACTTGTCTCGGATTGGTCTGCTTCCTGTCTCCTGTCTGCCTTCGGAGCCGGTGTCTCTCCCTCCTCTCCCACTGGTGCTGCGAGAGAGGAGGAGGAGTTGTGAGCGGTGCTCTGAGCCCGTTCCGTGGAGGAGGAAAACACATGAGAGCTCGCTGCATCATCGGGATCCTTGATTGTGAAAGCCCTTAGTCTGCATCTGTCGATGGTGAGTGAACGGCGGATAGAGAGAGGCGAGTCACTCAGGACTTCGATCGGCACTGGCCGTATACTGGGGGAGAGTGGTTACTTTGGACTTGAGCCTTCTTAGAACATTCCTTAGGAGGCAATCTTACGTTATTATCCCCTGTCCGGGGAAGACTTTTTTCAGAACAGCTGCATCATTATAATATATATCGATAACAACATATTAGGGGTTATACCCCAGGAGCTGTATTTTGATTTGCTTGGAAATTGCAACATAGACATAATACTATCTGGGGAAAGGCAGAGAGAAAAGAGAAAAGAAAGGGGAACAATAAAGAGGATATAACTCTGCCACACAAGGAAGAAAAGAGGGAAAAAGAAGAAAGAGGGGAAAAAAAAGGAGAGGAACGCAGGGTCAAATCATAAAACAATACAGCAAGGGGCAAAAAAGTTATATTGTTGTCTTAAACTGGTTACCAAGTTTCAACTCTTGCAGCTTGACACTAAGTATCTTTGAGCATGCAGCTGTGAAATCTGTCTCCCCTGGAAAAAGTTTCTTTCCTGCTTGGACTTAATTGAGCTAATGTCCTGCACGCCATAAGCAGTCTATGTTAAGCTCTATTTTTACAGGAGGTTAAATTTCTGAAATTTCTAAGTAGTAAAAAAACACTGTTTTGCCAAAAGTTATAAATTCCCTCTTCCTCTAGACATATGTTCTCATGATTGTCCCTTTTTTTTTGTATGCCATATTGTATTGCTATCGAGGGAACTTCATTTTCTCTCCAAAACTGTCATGCCCTCTTCTTAGGCAGCAAGAGAGGGAGGGAGGGAGGGAGGGAGGGAGGGAGAGAGATAAACTGGTGTGGAAGTGCCAATAAACACACCCTGGGTCCCCTCTAATAGTATACCTTTTGGGTTACCCCTAGGAACTTAGAGTAACATTGTATCGCTTTCAAGTTTTCATCCCTCTATAGGAAATATATTATATGTAGATTAGTGTGGTTAACCCCTTCTTTTTCTGCTTTACATAAAGCAAGATGAAGTAAAACCTACTAACTTTATTAAACCATCTAGTCTTTCGAAACTAGCTCCCCTTTGCTGTTAAATAGTGGTCTAAAAATACATTTTATCTTATCTTAGGTGCCTCTCTCTATAGATAAGTCTTAGTATTAATTCCACTGTACAGGGGAACTAGCCTACCTATAAAGTTACAGTTACCTATTCTCTTGGTTAAAAAAAAGCTATCTCAGCGCCTCCTCTCATAGGTATAAAGGAGAACCCTTAAAAATTTTAACCCTTTCCCTCTCACAATTTTGCACACCCTCACGGCACAAAAGGGGCCGATATCCCCTTGATTCTTCCCTGAGTGTATTCTCTCTTTTTTAAGCACAAAATTCTATATTGGGTATATATTACCCCTTCTCAATATTTCACGTATAGCGCACGTTTCTATTCACACTTTACTCTACACCTTGGTTATCTCTTCTTAGAAGTCTTTAAGTCACTCAATCGTATATGGATAAATACTTACATGGGCACTCTAAAACTTCTCCTTTAGCTGTGATGGGGAGACAAAGGGAAAAAAGAAACAAAGCTGTTCTTGAAACCTCGGTAGATGTACATTCACCTACCCCTTTCTCTTCCAGCTATCCCTGAACTGTTAGATATTCATTCACTAGTTCCTAGTATCTCAGAAGCATTATCTCCTAAATTTGATCTATTAAAAATGGAAATTAAACAAGATATTGCTTCCCTATCTAATGAAGTAAAACAGTTTGCTTGCAGAATATCTGAGGCTGAACAAAGAATCTCTGATCTTGAGGATCTGACTATAAATTATAAAGTTAATCTTGAATCCACAAATAATATTCTGTTGAAAATGCAAAGCAAAATTGAAGACCTGGAGGACAGATCAAGAAGGAACAACCTCAGGATCACAGGGGTCCCCGAGGAAAGGCAATTTGAAGAATTAGATAAATTAATAACTGTTACACTTCCCCGGTTAATGCAGATACCAGAACTTCACTCATCCATTATTATTGAAAGGGCCCATAGGGTAGGTTCAGTTGACACACATAGAACCAATACAAGGCCAAGACCAATTATCGTAAAGCTTTTACATTTTCAACACAAAGTTATTTTACTTCAGGCCTTCCGTAAACATCAACCCATTTTTTTAGGTGAGGCAAAAATGAATTTGTTTCAAGACTACTCAGCAGGTACAGCTACTAAAAGGAGGGAACTTGCCCCACACTGCACAAACTTTATAAAGAAAGGTGTCCAAGCAACCCTGCTGTATCCAGCCAGGTTGAAACTTTCGATAGACGGGCACGTACACTTCTTTGAAACAGCACGAGATGCAGCTAAATTTTATGCTGAGAGGAGTTAAATAACTAAAAAGAAGTAACCACCTAGTTCGATTTAAGATGAGCAAGTTGACTATATATAGGGTAAGGGCAGGAAGCAAAGCTAAGTTTTTTCTATCTGCTTGTTCTATAAGGGTATATAGGTTTAATACGGGAGTCAGGGCTTTTATTTTTTTATTTATTCCCCCCCCCCTTTTTTTTTTTTTTTTTTTGCTTGTTGCTTGTTTTTCTCTTTTTGCTTGTTGCTTGTTTTTCTCTATTAAAAAATGGCTGCGGAGGGGAACCTTAAATTGATTTCCTGGAACATTGGTGGTCTCACCTTTCCTATAAAACGAAAGGTAATACTCTCCCAGTTGAGAAAAAACAACACTGACATAGATTTTTACAAGAAACACACTTAAAACATGAGGAAGTTTTAAAACTTAAATCTTCTTGGGTTAAGGAAGTCTTATTCTCTTCCACCCCAAAGAGAAAAAGCCGGGTAGCGATCCTCTTGGGGAAGAAACTCTCCTACGAAGTCATTCAGGTAGATACAGATCATGAGGGGAGATATTTAATGGTAATATTTAAGATTTCAAAAACGATGTATACACTCTGTAACGTATATGCCCCCAATGTCTTCAGTTTTCCCTTCTGGGAAACTCTACAAAATAAGCTTCTTTCATTTTCAGAAGGGTATTTGATAATTGGAGGCGATTTTAACATGGCCCCTCAATATCCGGTTGATAGGCTTAGGCAGAGCTCTGTCCCTCTTAAAACCAAGAGAGACAACTTAGAGTCAAAATTATTTACTAAGTTGTTTCGCAATTTGAAACTTTGTGATATATGGAGGATTCAAAACCTTGATCATAGGGACTTTACGTATCACTCCAAGGCACATAAAACTCTCTCAAGAATAGATCTATTTCTGCTAGATGAAAGAGTATGTAAAATGAAAGTAGTTGCCGGGATCTTATCTATTACCATTTCAGATCACGCTCCGATCACCCTCGATTTTCAATTAAATTCTCTACGGAATAGGAACTTTGGCTTCTCTTTCCCACGGTATTTAGCATCCGACTTAAAATTAAAAAACGGGCTTATCTCTAGATTTCGTGAATACGCACTTTTCAATCAAGAACATATCCTCCAACCTGCCCTGTTCTGGGAGACTGCTAAGGTGGTTCGTCGTGGGGACATTTTAGCGTATAGTATCTCTATGTCTAAAAAATTCAAAATGAGGGAAAGCGAAGTATTGAGGGCAGTCACAAATGCATATAACCGTTATGTTCTACATAAAACTTCTGAAAATTGGTCCAGGTACATCGAGGCACTAGCAGAAAGGGATTCCCTTTTACTTTACAAAAGTACTCAGAGAGACCTTAGGCTACAGGCTAAATTATACCACTATGGCAATAAAACTGGGAAGCTTTTGGCAAATCTGGTTAAAGTTGAAAGAGGCTTTCCCATAATAAAATCTATTATTTCTGGTAGCAAAAACCTTAACTCATCAGAAGAAATATGTAGAGCATTTGCAGAATACTATGAGTTATTATATACTTCTAAAGTCTCCAACAATAGGGAAAATTTCTGAAATAAAATAGTTTTTCCAACATTAACTCCTGATTTACTTGAAACGCTACAATCCCCCTTCACCGAAACAGAAATTTCCACAACAATTCAAAGACTGGCCCTCAACAAAGCTCCGGGACCTGATGCTCTCCCGAACGAATTTTATAAAATACTGGCACCTGAGATAACACGGTATTTAACCTCAATTTTTAATGACATCTATATCACTGGTAGTACTCCAACCAAGGAATTTGCATCATATACAACTCTTATATTAAAGCAGGGGAAATATCCGAATAGAAAAGAGTCATATAGACCTATCGCGCTCTTAAACTTCTCACAGCCATCTTAGCACACAGACTCCAATCTCTGCTCCCCACCATTATTCACAAAGACCAAGCTGGTTTTATATTGAAGCGAAACTCATCAGATAAAATAAGAGAGGTATTTCTGACAATAGAATACTTTAAGATGCTGGAAGGATCGGGGAGATCGGGGGGGGGGAGGACACCTCTGACATGGCGATCATCTCCATAGATGCTGAAAAGGCGTTCGACTCGGTACATTACGATCACCTGTCTCTCACGTTACAGCAGTTTGGTCTTGGAGGTAATTTTCTTCGTCTATTTAATAACTTATACAGCAACGCCTCCACAAGAATTTTAGTAAATGGTGATATGACCCAGGACATAAGATTGGGGAGGGGGACAAGGCAGGGGTGTCCTCTTTCTCCTCTTCTTTTCAACCTGGCCATCGAACCCCTCACCATCCAAATTCGACATCAACTCAAAGGGATTAAAGTTAAGGAAAAAGAACTGCAAATTGCACTTTATGCGGATGATGTTTTGATTTATATTTCGAACACAGCCAGAAATATCCCAAAGCTTCTTGCAATCAGATCAGTTTGGCTCTTTTTCCGGTTACAAAGTAAACATCCTAAAATCAGAGTTATGTTGGCTTAAACAGACTAAGGACTCTTGTGTAAATATTCCGTTCTCTATAGTACAAGATGCATTTAAATACCTGGGTATCTAGATCTCCCCCGACCCTAATGCCTTGTATGTACTTAACAGAATTAAAGAAGCTTTCAAAAATTGGCAGAAACTTCCTTTGTCCCTGTCAGGATGTATAGCACTTTATAAAATGACTCTTCACCCCAAAATTCTTTACGTGCTTCAGAACACCTCACTTGTCCTGAAAACAAAAGACATCTTATCTTTCAACTCGGCCCTTCGTTCTTTCATCTGACAGAATAGGAAACCTAGGATCTCATTGTCCAAACTAGTGCTTCCCATAGAGTATGGGGGACTTTCTCTACCAGATATTTGTTTATATAATGTAGTGTTTCAGGCTAGAGTGGTGGTAGACTGGCTAACTAACTCTAATTATGTAACAAGCTTTGACCTTGAAAGCAACACAGCCCATCCGTACTCTCTAGTAGCCCTACTACATTGTAACAATAACATAATCCCTCCTGAAATAAAAAAGATAAAATCTATCTATAATCCAATTCAGATGTGGAAAAAGATATGTACTTTTTTACACATTGAATTTAGGGTTTCAAGATATTTACCACTTTCAAACAAGCCACAATTCCAAGCTGGGATACAATCAGCTCTCTTTACTAAATGGGAATCTCTGGGTCTAGTGAATATCTTTCAGCTATTAGATTTTGAGAGAAGGTGTATTAAAACTTTTAACTCTCTCAAAGAGGATTTCCATCTTTCTAATAATTTTTTTTTTGCCTATCTCCAAGCGAGACACTTTGCTCTTAAATTAGTAAATGATTTCAGCTGGGACTGGTCCATAGGTATTCTTGAGAACTGGCTTTTATTAGCTAAAAATGGTCTTACGTCGATTTCTTACATCTACCAAAGGCTGATCTCTCTTAAAGGCCCAGAAACAGTAGAAAAACTGCAGGCTAACTAGGCAGCAACTTTAGCGGAAGACTCGCTGGAGGCTACTGTAGTAACTTCATCAATTCATGCAATCTCACGTGTCACTCTTTCCGCCTCTTGGCGGGAGGCGCATGTTAAATTATTGCACATGACGTACTTCTCCCCAGAAAAAGGAACTAAATGTCAGAACGCCAGTTTTAATAAATGCCCAAAATGTTCATATCCATCGGCTAACCTCACACACATGTTTTGGTACTGCCCAAAAGTTAGACATTTTTGGTTAAAGATACAATATTGGCTTATCAACACGGTGGGCATTACCTCATTGACACTATCCCCCTCAAACATAGTTTTTCCTGTTGAAGACTTAGGTCTTCCCCAGGATAAATTTAAAATAGTCACTCTAGTAATTCTTGCTGTTAGATATCTAATTTTGAAAAAGTGGAAGTCAAGATCAACTCAGAGTATTCTAGAGGTAAAAAACTGCTTGAAGAAGCAGTGCATTATTGAACAACTTGACACTAATCTACATAATGATCAAGACGTGAAGAGTTTCTTCTCCAAGTGGTCGAACTTTATTAAAGTTCTATCTCCTAGCGAGATTGAATACTTAATATACTCATTCAGAGACACGGAACTGGTTCTCTTGGGAATATGGTGACTCTCCGCAGCCAAAACTTTACCTTTTTTTTCCTCTCCCTTCCCCCCCCCCTTTCTTTTTTTTCTGTTGTTTTTTTCTCCTTTTTAGTTTTACTACTGCTCATACTGTTGGGCATAAGGAATCATATATGTAAGATAACTGTAATTTGGTTGGAACAATAGAAGAATATATATTGTTTGTCTTGTATAATAGATAAAAGTGTAACAGACGGATATGTTATAAGGTTTAAAATTGAATGACTTGTTGAGCTCAAAAACCTGGATCTGAATGTATATTTAAGATTTGGGTGTGTAATCTTAGGAGATGTTTTTGTTGTTTTTCTTTGTTTTACGTTGTAATATTATATAATATATTCCTGATGTTGTTTAATAAAAATAAAATGTAAAAAAAAAATTGCATGCTCTATCTGAATCATGAAAAAAGAAATTTGGGTTTAGTGTCCCTCTAATTGATGCAAAGCTGTAACAGAGTACTACACATAAACTCCATATACAAAATCCAAAGAGCGCAAACAATTTCTTTAAATCTTAATATATTTATTCAGCATAGAAAAAAAGAGACAGCAACGTTTCAAGCTATATGCCCTTAATCATGCCCTGCATACATCATCTCATTTCCTCCTTATTTACTCTAGGAGGACACCCCGCCCCCACCAATCTAGTTAACCATTACATATAAATCACAAACTGTGCACTATTATTATACTATACAGCAAACCAATTCTAATAAATTGAATAATGTCCATGAGAATATACAGAATTTAAGAAGCAAAATCATATTATAAAAATACAGATAGATCATAATCGTTATTCATCCCCATTGGTATTAAAGAGCTTTGATGAAAAATCCAAATGTACTCCCTTTGTTTTAGATATTGCTCTCTATTGCCCCCTCGCCTAAAAGGGGAGCCATGTTCTATTATTTGAAACTTGAGCTGGCTAACATTATGGCCTGCTTGTATAAAATGTACAGCTACTGGTGACTTGTTATTCTTCCTTCTAATATTAGATTTATGTTCTATTATTCTTACCCGCAACTGGTGGGTCGTCTAACCGACATAAATAAGCCCACAAGGGCATTTCAACAAATAAATAGCATACTCTGTATTACATGTAAAATATCCCAAAATCTGATATTTTTTATCTGTCTGTAGATGTACAAAAACAAAACCCTTGATCATACTGTTACAATGGGAGCAGCAAAAACAAGAATAACAGCCAGCATTTATTTCAGAAATATATTGTTGCTTAATTTTACTACATAAGCCTATGTCAGCACTAACTAAAATATCTCTGATATTGGTTCCTTTTTTATAGGCTGCCATAGGGTAGTCCTGAAATTCTTTTATATGGGGATTAAAGTTTTTTTAACACATACCAATATTTATGGATACCTTTCTGAACCTGAAAGCTTAACATATTGTATTTAGAGACAGCTCAGTAGTACTAGACATCTGTTTACTTTTAGATGTCGTAACTTTATAAAGGCATGTGGAACATAGTTGAGCAGGCTGTTCTACCAGAACTTCCTCACAATAAAAACAGGAATGAGACCTTGTTAAAGAGGGAGAACCCTCTAACGCGTCAGAGTCCTCCATAGCTTGTGCTTTTATTTCGGACTAGATTAACTTAATAAATAGGCACCCTTATAACCTCCAATGGCTGGGGCACTCACCACCTCCTATGACCCGGACTACAGAAACCATTTTGTCTCCTGCACCACTGATCAACAGAGGAAGAGAGATAGCTAAACCCGGTCATATGGAATGCCTGGCAGGACCGCCCCTGCACTAAGGAGAAAAACGCACAAAAAAGGGCCACGCAATACTCCCGTAAGTAACCTGAAAGTTCCACACATTGCCAGAGCCTCATCTTGCACATAACGCAGCAATGACACAATAAACAATATCATGTATAAACCCCCCTGTTCAATAATCCCCTTTTCAAGAATATTAACCCTTGATTCTTTAAAGATAAAAGGTGTCACACTGTGACCCTGTCTTCCGTGATATCATTATGTAATAAAAAATGAAACAATCTTACCAGAATCTACGCCTTGGAACAGGAACACGGCCCTTCAAGTGTGACTGGTTAGTAGCCTTGCTCCTGACATGGACTTGAGTGCAGAAAGCAGGCAGCGAAACTCGTCAAAGCTGATTGCTTGTGGAGCTGTTAATATGAGTTGGGATGGTTTTGCAGAAAGACTCTCCCTGCATCTCCAGATTCTAACTTTTGCCCAGGCTCTCACTGAGAGGCTAACAGGATTACTTAAAACTCCAGTCCCAATGTGAAGAGTACTACCCTCCATAAGAGACTACTCGGATCTACTGCACTTCTCTGCCATCCTCCTGTGATGTCTTTGCCTCCTCCTGGTGGCCAGGTTCTTAATTCCCAACAGTAATGAATGAAGCCATGGACTCTCCTCCCCTTTGGATGGAAACAAGGATAACAGCCAGCATTCATTTTAGAAATATATCATTGCTTCATTTTACTACATTGGCCTATGTCAGCAGTAACTAAATATCTCTGATATTGATTCCTCTTTTATAGGCTGCCATAGGGTAGTCCTGAAATTCTTTTATATGGGGATTAAATTTTTTTTAACACAAACCAATGTTTACGGATCATTTTCTGAACCTGAAAGCCATCAATCATAATCCCTGTCAATAAACAAATTTCTCATTTCCTTGAGTCTTTGTTCTACTCTCCTGCCCTCTGACACAATGCGATGTACTTGCATTAAACTGACTTCTAGTCAGGAAATTCTTTCAAGACAAAGGATGGGCACTATTAGCCAACAAAAGATAATTTATATCAGTACTCTTCTTGCAAAGATCAACCTCTAATGTACCCTCCTCTTTTCTGACCATAATATCCACAAAGGCTCTTTTTTTCTTCACTGTATGTCAAATGTAAATTAATCTTGGATGTAGCACCATTTAACATTTCAACAAATTCAAATGGGCACACAATGTCCCCAACGATGGTGTATACACTGAGGTTTTGCTTAGTAGTGTCTTAAGATATCAGGCTCTTCAGGTGCTGGTACTGGAACACAGAACATTACAAAACATACAAGATTTACTGAGGCATTTCTGGATCTCTTAACCTTCTGCCCACAATCACTGCTGCAGTAAAGATCAAAAATGAAAATTTACCTAATAAAATGCCACCTACTTGTAAAACTTTCAATAGTGTTTTAGCAAAATTAAAAAAATAATAAACAAATCTTCAGTATGTCTACATATGTGTGGTGCATTGCTGCTGTTGAAAATATGTACATATTATTTTCAACAAAGGTACCCAAGAGAAAAAACTAAATTGCTCTAACTGAATCATTAAAGATTACATTTGACTATCATATTAGGGACAGTTTACTTCTGAATTTTTATTGTTTAAAAAGATAGATAATCCCTTTATTAACCATTCTCCAGTTTCGAATAACCAAAATATTATTATATTCATATACTTTTTACCTCACAATAAATTAGCGCTTCACTTGTAATCTGGCCCTAACTGTTTCAAATTATTTAAAAATTAGTTGACTTTTCAAACAGCCAAGCTTGACAAACTGTTTCAAAATTCAATCAACTTTACTCAAGTTTGTTGTAAAAATATGTAGGTTTAATTTATAACTGGAGCCACTGCCAGCCAAAGTGTACATTTAAAAGCAGGACCCCTAAGCAGCAGTGAGCCTGCCTTAAAAGGAATGCTTTTGCGGCCATTGGCATTGGTCATAAATATTTATGTCAAATTTAAATGCATCTCAGTAAATGACTGTAACAAGAAATGCATTCTACATTCATTTTACACCTCAGACTTGCTATAATTTTGATGCCTTAAATATAGAAAGCTGGCAGGTGCAATGCATGAAAATTAGGGCCAGATTACAAGTGGAGCGGTATTTAACGCTCTCGCTCTCATGCTACCTCTGCTAGAAGTAAGCTTTTTGTGCACATCAGGTAGTGCTTTTATTACAAGTTGAAAGTAAGCTGTTTTCACACGAGTGATAACCCTATGACTAGGGATGGGCGAATGTTTCTAAAAATTCGAAATTTAAAACAAATTTTGATACATTCGTTCGTTCGAATCGAATTTCGAATGTTTATATAACATTCTAACATTCTATTTTCGAATTTTTGTTTTCAAATTTTTCAATAAAATTCGAAAATATTTGTTCGAATAATAGAATGTTTAGCTATGTATTCATTCAATTTCAAAATTTAATATTCGAATTCGAATGTCACATTCGAATATTACATTTTTAAATTGAATGAATGTGACATTCAAATTTGAAATAGTATTTCTAGTCTACAACTGTGTTTAATAAATGTAATATTCGAATTCGAATGCTACATTCGAATTCGAATGTCACACTCGAATTTGAAATAGTATTTCTAGTCTAATAATGTGTTTTAAATGTGATATTCGATTTAAATGTGATATTCGATTTGAATGTGACATTCAAATTCAAAATAGTATTTCTAGTCTAATACTGTGTTTTATAAATGTAATATTCAAATTTGAATGTGACATTCGATTAGAATGTGATATTCGATTCGAATGTGACATTCGAAATAGTGTTTCTAGTCTACAATTGTGTTTTATAATGTAATATTCGAATGTAATATTCGAATGTAACATTCGAATTCGAATGTGACATTCGAATTCGAATGTGACATTCGAAAACTGTAAACAACATTCGAAAATCGAATTTTTAAGAATATTCGTTCTTATCAACATTCTATTATGTAAATCGATTTCTACAACATTTGTTCTAACATTCGAATTTGGATATAAACACATTCGACCATCCCTACCTATGACCGAAAAAAATCTGAAGTTAGGATATTGCGTGCGCATTGACATATTCCCCCATAGAAGTCAATGGATTAAAAAAAGCTAAAAAAAAACACCCTACTTGCGCGCAAACCCGATTGCATATTCTTAAGTGCACTAACCCAAAATGAAAATATGAATATTTCACATTCCAATGTTCTTCACATAGTAGAATGTGTTCTATTTATTCATAAATACATATTTCTACATATATATATCTATACCTATATATAGAGACAATTATATATAGGTATAGATATATACAGATATATAGGAATATCTATTTATAAATACTTAGAACATATTCTGCTATGTGAAGAACATTGGAATGTAAAATATCAAGCTGCTGATTGCCAGCTGCACATATATACTTCTTGTCATTGGAAAGTTGTTTAATATGTTGTTTAATTCTATCTGAATCATAAAAGTAAAAATGTGTTTCATGTCCCTTTAAAGGGATATGAAACCCAAACTTGTTCTTTCATGATTCAGATAGAGCATGCAATTTTAAACAACTTTCTAATTTACTTCTATTTACAATATTTCTACATGTTTTGGTATCTTTTGTTGAAAAGCAGGGATGTATGCTTAGAAACCGGACCATTTCTGGAGCACTATATGGCAGCAGTTTTGCAAGAATGTTATCCATTTGCAAGAGCACTAGATGGCAGCAGTTTTACAAGAATGTTATTCATTTGCAAGAGCACTAGATGGCAGCAGTTTTACAAGAATGTTATCCATTTGCAAGAGCACTATATGGCAGCAATTTTACAAGAATGTTATCCATTTGCAAGAGCACTAGATGGCAGCAGTTTTACAAGAATGTTATCCATTTGCAAGAGCACTAGATGGCAGCAGTTTTACAAGAATGTTATCCATTTGCAAGAGCACTAGATGGCAGCAGTTTTACAAGAATGTTATCCATTTGCAAGAGCACTAGATGGCAGCAGTTTTACAAGAATGTTATTCATTTGCAAGAGCACTAGATGGCAGCAGTTTTACAAGAATGTTATCCATTTGCAAGAGCACTAGATGGCAGCAGTTTGACAAGAATGTTATCCATTTGCAAGAGCACTAGATGGCAGCAGTTTTACAAGAATGTTATTCATTTGCAAGAGCACTAGATGGCAGCAGTTTTACAAGAATGTTATCCATTTGCAACAACACTAGAAGGCAGCACCATTTCCTGCCATGTAATGCTCTAGATGTCTAGCTGGACACCATGCCTTTAGAAAGATATAAATAAACTAGAAACTGTCCAAAGGAGGGCTACTAAAATGGTACACGGTCTAAAATATAAAACTTAAAAAGAAAGACTCTATGACCTAATTATCTATAGTTTAGAGGAGAGAAGGGAAAGAGGTGACGTGATAGAAACCTTCAAATATATGAAGGGATTAGAGATTTGCAGATTCAGGAGAAATGTAAGGAAGCATTTTTTTTGCAGAAAGGGAGGTGAATTAATGGAATCAAATTCCAATTTAGGTGGTAAACACAAAGACGTGCTATCCTAAGAAAAAGGGACATGTATAAGGCTATCCTATAGGTAGACTTGATGGGTCCTTTATGGTTCTTATTTACCGTCAAGTTCTATGTTTCTAGGTATTTCTCCAATACAGAATATCACGGGAATGAAGCAAATTTGATGATACAAGTAAAAAGGAAAAAAATGTAAAATGGTATGCTCTGTCTGAATCAAAAAAAGTTTCATATCCCTTGAACTATCTGTTATTAAAGGAATGCAATGCTCAGCATTTTTCTCTGTTCCATCTAAAGTACAGTGTATCAAAATGTATTATTAAATTGCTTTGTTTTTTGAAACTAGATGTTCCTATACTAAATGAAACAAACTTTTTATATGTGAGTTGTCTCTATCTATCATGCAGAACCTGTTACTATCACATTACATTTAAACAGTTTTTACTTAAAGGGAAAGGTATCTCAAATGCTGAATTAATTTTAAAAGTTGACTAGAAAACACCACAAAAAAACATCTCTATGGAAAATATATTTTACCATAAATTTTCCTTAAAGGGACATTAAACATTAAATACATGCTAGATAGAATGATGCATTCAAAGAAAAGATTAGTCCATGACTAACATGTAGATGTATTTTTTAAAATTTCATTAGTTGTTTAAAAAGTGACAAAATAAGTGTAAAGATTTAGTGTCTATAAAACACTGGGAGCTGCCATGTTGTAACTTGTGTTACCTTCTCTGCTGTGGCCAATTAGGGTCAGTTATAAATAGGTCACTAGAGTGTGCAGCCAATGGTTGTGCTGGATTTAACAGTGTTCTGCACTTCCATGTCTAACAGGAACTGAAAAGCTCACAATTTCAGAATGGAATTACAGGCAAAGAGGACAAAATAAATAATGAAAGTAAATTGCAGAGTTGTTTTATATATACAATTTATAATTTTATATTACCATCTCAAAGTGTTTAATGTCCCTTTAATAGCCACTTCCATGGTCCTTTAAGTGTGGAGCTGATAATGCCCCCCCCCCTCCTTTGCACTTAAAGGGACAGTCTATTCAAACTTAAACTTTCATGATTCCAATAGGGCATGCAATTTTAAATTTGCTTTGCTCTCTTGGTATTCTTTATTGAAAGCTAAATCTAGGTAGGCTCATCAACTGATTCCTAAGCAATTGAAGGCCACCTCTTATCTCAGTGCATTTTGACAGTTTTGTTTTAACAGTTAGACACTGCTAGTTCATAAATAAAAAGAAAGAAGCGCTCAACCTGGGAACGAACAATAGCATAATAGCTTGTTCTATGGCTAGTTACCACCCAAGAAGCAGCCTCTTTTTGCTCAACATGTTTCACAGAGAAGAACTTTCCTGTAGTACAGTCTGATCCTGACTTAACCGTACAGTCCAGCCCTGAAATACCAGGCAATCCCTCTCTGAACAACAGAAACGGCAAAACCCCAGACATACATTTAGGCCCTGCTAGTTCATGTGTATCAAATAGATAACATTGTTATCTCACTTCCGTGGAGTTATTTATGAGTCAACATTGATTGGCTAAAATGCATGTCTGTCAAAAGAATTGAGATAAGGGGGCAGTCTGCAGATGCTTAGATAAAAGGTAATCAGAGGTAAAAAGTGTATTAATATAACAGTGTTGGTTATGCAAAACTGGGGAATGGGTAATAAAGTGATTATCTATATTTTTAAACAATAAAAACTCTGGTGTAGATTGTCCCTTTAAGGTCTGTTACAAAATAGCCAAGCAGGTCAGCATTGCTGGGGACAGGGGAATCCAGCAATGCTGATGTCATCACCCAGCAAGCCGAAAGTGCTGGCCGGCTATATGTAGTGTATCATGTCCGCCAGATATCGCTGAATGCCGACAGCATACTCTGTCAGCATTTAACATTGCACAAGCAGTTCTAGTGAACTGCTTGCGCAATTCCGCTCCCTGCAGATTTGCGGCCAATCAGCCGCTAGCAGGGGGTGTCAATCAATCCGACCACTGCTTCATAACTGCTGTTTCCGGCGAGCCTGAAGGCTCGCGTGGCAGTGTTAATTTTGAAGGCAAGTTTCAATTTAGTCTTAGTTTTAGTCTTTTGACAAAAATGCCATTTTAGTTTTAGTCGTATTTTAGTCATCTGAATTGTTTTAGTTTTAGTCTAGTTTTAGTCGACTGAATGTCCAGTAGATTTTAGTCGACTAAATCTCCAGTAGATTTTAGTTGACTAAAATCTAAGGGGTTTAGTTAAAGTGTAATGCATTTTTTAAACAATATTAAAACTTTAACAGTTCTCTGTTAATAATTAAAACAAGTATCAAGTAACTCAACACAACAAAAAGTTTCTGCAGCTAGCACAGGCACAGCATAACTTAAACCCATATTCATAGGTTATGCTTATTTCTATAGGAAGAATCAATTGATTGTTCACAGATTCAAAAAATTTTCGGCAACGATATTAGCACTGCTCTAGAACTTCCAAACTCATTATATACTCCTGGAGTAAAGGTTTATTAACCTGTTTTTATTTGTGGTATTAAGGTTTGAACATGCAATACAGATTTAACAGATTTAACTGTTGTGGTATATAACATGTCTTTATTTGTCTTAAAATTTAATAAAATTAAGTTTCGTAAATTTTACAAAAGAGCAGAAATTGGATATGGATTGATTATAACACCTTGCATAAAATGTTTTTGTCAGCAAATTTTTATTTAGTTTTAGTCATAGTCTTTTGACTAAAATGTAATTTTAGTTTTAGTCGTATTTTAGTCATTAGAATTTCTTTAGTTTTATAGTCATTTTAGTCTAGTTTTAGTCGACGAAATTAACACTGTCGCGTGGAAACAAGGGCATCAGGGGCTGTTCGGCCCTTGATAAATCGAGCCCTCTATCTCAGCTTCATTAAGGCCCAGAAAAGACCGACCATTTGAAAGGCAATCACCTACTCTTTTACATGGTATATGGCATGGGAGTACAAAGTTTAAGTATTTAAAATAAATAAATAATAAAAATACACTTTTTGCTGGTCAGTAAAAAGACCTGGAAATTACCTTTATAGGTTTTAATAGCCAGATGATCTCCATAGTAATAGTGATCACCTGGTGTGAATAAATGTGCATTTATTTTTTCATACTCTTTGTTGTAGATTTCTCACATCATGGTATATACATAACATAATGGTATACTTTGACTCTGCTGGATCTGCTTTAATAAAGGGGTTATCTATCTTTTTAAAAATAAAAATGTTCAAGTAGACTGTCCCTTTAAGGAAGTTTAATATGAAATCATTTAATAAAATGGTGAAATCCCATGAGATTGCAGTAAAGTCATGTGAACTCCGCACTGATGATGCTGGTTGGCTGTTTCATTTTCACTATGCAGTACTCAGCTAAACTGAAGAAATGTTAGGATAAAATATCTTCCTATTTAGAGTCAGCTTTTTGCAGATACGCTGCATCACTTTCAGGTGATTTAAAGTGCCATAAAACATGTTGAGATCTGTGCATATCCTAAAATGGCTAATTAAGTAAAAATAGTTTGCATAAAAAATTGTTTAAAAATTGCTGGCAATTATTTTAAATTCATATTAAAAAATAAGCAAAAATACTTAGCCATGCTGTCTGGAGAAGTCTACTCCATCCCCCCTCTTATCAGTGTTTAGACACAGGTGTTGTATTTCAACTGAGTTCACAGCTTCTAGACATGCTCCAGCAGATAATCCATGTGCACTTTTGCATTCTACCAAAGCAAAAAAAAGGAAGCTCTAGCTTTACAGTTCGGAAACTTAAAAGAAAGGGTTAATGGCGAGGCACTGCAGTATACATTTGCAGGTAAAGTAATTACATATTATTATATTTTGTCTCTAACCCAACTTGTTTTAAGTCCCTTTCACATTTGGGTACCATGTACCTTTAAACTGTTTATATATAAAGAAATAACACTTAGCTGCTGCTCTTTTTATATACATAATAGAATTATTTGAGTACATTGTCTATTTAAATAAATAAACAGAAATCACAAGAAAAGAAACAGAAAAAACAAATTTAAAACTGAAAAAAAAAAAATCAGATGGTATAAGAGTACATTGAATAAAACATCATTGGCCACTTGAATGGAAATGTTACATTTGTTCAGAACATTGTTATGGATTTATATTGAATAATTATTTTATGACCAGTTTCTCGCACAGTACATCTGATTAATGTATTTACATGGTGGCTTCCAGATATTACTATATATTTCAGTTGTCAAATTGTATTTTGCTTCATAATTTGGAATCCAAAACAAGATGTGGTTTTCATATGTTTAACATAGATAGATTGATACTTTTCATTGTATTACATCGTTTCTATTTATATTGAACAGTGAATTTAGAGAGGACATTATTTTTAATCATGTAAAATATTTTTTTTCTTACATAAACATGACTTTGCAGAGGATCTAAATATATATTTTTTGCTGTCAAAACTTTTTTTTTACATTTAATTGCATTCCATCCAGAAGGAGGGAATCACAATTTAGCCATCAACTTCAGTTTGTTTATTCCTCAAGCATTTATTTTTATATTTTGGAGTCTGAGAAATATTAAAATCAGAAACAAATACAGAGCTATGTTGAACAATATAAGAGGTTATAATCCTTTTAATTTAATTTCAAATATATTACTTTATTGAACCCCCTTGTAGAACAATTTAGTGACACTTATTACAACTAAACAAATTTCATTCATTAACTAAACAAACTAATCAACTAATACAAAACTAGTCCATTTATTCATATTATTTTCCCTATCTATTAAATAGACAAACTAAATTAACACATTTTGTATTAGATCATTAATTTGTTTAGTTAATATATGCGTTTCATACAAATTAAGTTAAAATTTCAATACTTACCAATTTACCAGCAGTGATGGTGTACTCATCCGTTGTGTGCATCTGTGCTAATGCCGAGAAGCAGTTTGCCCCCAGGGATGCTAACCACAGTATCCACAGATTTATTTGGTGCTATTGTGGTAACTCTAATCCCAATCACTAGCTTAGCTGGGTCTCCTTCAGGGGTGTGGTATCTTCTGCTCACTCAAGTAGTAAAAATAAACAATACACTTTACTATCGGGTTAGGGCTTGCTCCTAAACCAAACTCTCAACCAGAAGGCTTGTGTCTGTGTTGTAAAACGTTAGACAACACACAGCACTATAAATTCCCTTGGAGACTCTCAAAAGGTACTTGGTTATTCTAGTGACATAATTCACATACGGCTATTACCGCTGAAAAATTGGCCATTGCACTGGAATGGTCGGTAACGCATATTAAGAGTCACGGCGGTATAGCTATACCGCAAGCATTTTAGCCTGTAACGCACCGTCCATTCCATTTCACCGTATTACAGGTTGTGCAATCTGGCTAAAATGTTTGCGTTACAGCCTATACCGACACAAACCATTCAGCCATCTGAGAGCAGTAGTTATGGATTTTGCAAAAAAAAATGTTTCACAAAACTCATAACTAAAATATTACAAAGTACACTAACAAAGATAAGGAGGACACAGAAGTGGCACTTTTAAGGGGAAAAAAAGGATTGATTGGGTATAATTAAAGAAATGACAGGGGTCTCTTAAAGTTACCCTGGTACTATCCACTCCTGATAAATACAATATAGGGGTATGGAGCTAGAAAAGGGAGCTATAGGGTGCAGCTGTTTCTAAAACTTGTAACTTTATTTCAACAGATTAAATTCTATTTGAATTTAAATTTGACCAAACAATATATATACTGTACATAAGTGAGAAAAAAATGTATAAGTCTATATATATATATATAACATAATTTATGTAAGAACTTACCTGATAAATTCATTTCTTTCATATTGGCAAGAGTCCATGAGCTAGTGACATATGGGATATACAATCCTACCAGGAGGGGCAAAGTTTCCCAAACCTCAAAATGCCTATAAATACACCCCTCACCACACCCACAATTCAGTTTAACGAATAGCCAAGCAGTGGGGTGATAAAGAAAGGAGTAGAAAGCATCAACAAAGGAAATTTGGAAATAATTGTGCTTTATACAAAAAATCATAACCACCATAAAAAGGGTGGGCCTCATGGACTCTTGCCAATATGAAAGAAATGAATTTATCAGGTAAGTTCTTACATAAATTATGTTTTCTTTCATGTAATTGACAAGAGTCCATGAGCTAGTGACATATGGGATATCAATACCCAAGATGTGGAGTCTTCCACTCAAGAGTCACTAGAGAGGGAGGGAATGAGAATAAAAACAGCCATATTTCGCTGAAAAAATTAATCCACAACCCAAAAAAATAACTTTATTTTCATTTTTGAAAGAAAAAAACTTAAATCAAAAAGCAGAAGAATCAAACTGAAACAGCTGCCTGAAGAACTTTTCTATCAAAAGCTGCTTCCGAAGAAGCAAATACATCAAAACGGTAGAAAAAAAACGGCGGGGCCTGACCCGACTCCAAATAACCTTGATGAGTCAAAAGTTTCAACCAAGAAGCCAAGGAAATAGCAGAAGCCTTCTGACCTTTCCTAGGACCAGAAAATAAAACAAATAGACTGGAAGTCTTCCAGAAATCTTTAGTAGCTTCCACATAATATTTCAAAGCTCTTACCACATCCAAAGAATGTAAGGATCTCTCCAAAGAATTCTTAGGATTAGGACACAAGGAAGGGACAACAATTTCTCTACTAATGTTGTTAGAATTCACAACCTTAGGTAAAAATTGAAAAGAAGTCTGCAAAGCTGCCTTTTCCTGATGAAAAATCAGAAAAGGAGACTCACAAGAAAGAGCAGATAGCTCAGAAACTCTTCTAGCAGAAGAGATAGCCAAAAGGAACAACACTTTCCAAGAAAGTAGTTTAATGTCCAAAGAATGCATAGGCTCAAATGGAGGAGCCTGTAAAGCCTTCAGAACCAAATTAAGACTCCAAGGAGGAGAAATTAATTTAATGACAGGCTTAATACGAACTAAGGCCTGTACGTGAATATCAGGAAGTATAGCAATCTTTCTGTGAAATAAAACAGAAAGAGCGGAGATTTGTCCTTTCAAGGAACTTTCAGACAAACACTTATCCAAACCATCCTGAAGGAACTGTAAAATTCTAGGAATTCTAAAAGAATGCTAGGAGAATTTATGAGAAGAATACCATGAAAATGTAAGTCTTCCAAACTCTATAATAAATCTTTCTAGAGACAGATTTACGAGCTTGTAACATAGTATTAATCACTAAGTCAGAGAAACCTCTATGACTTACAACTAAGCGTTCAATTTCCATACCTTCAAATTTAATGATTTGAGATCCTGATGGAAAAACGGACCTTGAGATAGTAGGTACAGCCGTAACGGAAATGGCCAAGGCGGGCAACTGGACATATGAACCAGATCCGCATACCAAAACCTGTGTGGCCATGCTGGAGCCACCAGCAACACAAAAGACTGTTCCATGATGATTTTGGAGATCACTCTTGGAAGGAGAACTAGAGGCGGGAAGATGTAAGCAGGATGATAACACCAAGGAAGTGTCAGCGCATCCACTGCTTCCGCTCGAACATCCCTGGACCTGGACAGGTATCTGGGAAGTTTCTTGTTTAGATGAGAGGCCATGAGAACTCTCTCTGGAAGCCCCCACATCTGAACATTCTGAGAAAACACATCTTGATGGAGAGATCACTCCCCTGGATGTAAAGTCTGGCGGCTGAGATAATCCGCCTCCCAATTGTCTACACCTGGGATATGAACCGCAGAGATTAGACAGGGGCTGGATTCCGCCCAGGCAAGTATCCGAGATACTTCTTTCATAGCTTGGGGACTGTGAGTCCCACCCTGATGATTGACATAAGCCACAGTTGTGATATTGTCTGTCTGAAAATAAATGAACTGTTCTCTCTTTAGCAGAGGCCAGAACTGAAGAGCCCTGAGAATTGCATGGAGTTCTAAAATATTTATTGGTAATCTCACCTCTTGAGATTTTCAAACCCCTTGTGCTGTCAGAGATCCCCAAACAGTTCCCCAACCTGAAAGACTCGCATCTGTTGTGATCACAGTCCAGGTTGGCCGAACAAAAGAAGCCCCTTTAATTAAACGATGGTGATCTATCCACCATGTCAGAGAGTGTCGTACATTGATTCAGCATACAAAACTTTAGAGGTCTCATGTGAAAACGAGCAAAGGGGATCGCGTCCGATGCTGCAGTCATGAGACCTAAAACTTCCATGCACATAGCCACTGAAGGGAATGACTGAGACTGAAGGTGCCGGCATGCTGCAACCAATTTTAAATGTCTCTTGTCTGTTAGGGACAGAGTCATGGACACTGAATCTATCTGGAAGCCTAAAAAGGTGACCCTTGTCTGAGGAATCAAGAAACTTTTGGTAAATTGATCCTCCATGTTTCCAAAGAAACAACACTAGTTGATTTGTGTAAGATTCTGCAGTACGCAAAGGCTGAGCTAGTACCAAGATATCGTCCAAATAAGGAAACACCACAATACCCTGTTCTCTGATTACAGAGAGTAGGGCACCCAGAACCTTTGACAAGATTCTTGGAGCTGTTGCTAGGCCAAATAGAAGAGCAAAAAATTGGTAATGCTTGTTTAGAAAAGAGAATCTCAGAAACTGATAATGTTCTGGATGAATCGGAAAATGAAGGTATGCATCCTGCAAGTCTATTGTGGACATATAATGTCCTTGCTGAACAAAAAGCAGAATAGTCTTTATAGTCACCATCTTGAAAGTTGGTACTCTTACATAACGATTCAAAATTTTTCAGATCCAGAACTGGTCTGAATAAATTTTCCTTCTTTGGTACAATGAATAGATTTGAATAAAACCCCAAACCTTGTTCCTGAGGAGGAACTGGCATGATTACCCCTGAAGACTCCAGGTCTGAAACACACTTCAGGAAAGCCTGAGCTTATACTGGATTTACAACAAATGCACTTAGCTTTGGTAGGACCGATGTCAGGCAGCAATGTTCCAGCAGAAACTTCTGAGGCAGGATCAGATAAAGACATCTTGCAAAATGTAAGAGAAAAAACAACATAAAAAGCAAAATTATCTATTTCCTTATATGACAGTTTCAGGAATGGGATAAAAAGCAAATAGCATAGGCCTCTGATAGAAAAAAAAAAAATCAAGAGGCAAACATCAATGGGGTATTGAAATAATGAAAAAGTTTGGCGCCAAGTATGACGCACAACGTAACGTAAACTTTTCGGCGCCAAAAATAACCGGAAATGACACACTCGCGTCACTAATGATGCAACCGTGTGAAAGGTCTCGGCGTCAAGTATGACGCCGGAAATGACGAAGTTTCGTCATAGACGTATTTTTCAGCGCCAAAAATATTTTCGCGCCAAGAATGACGCAATAAAGTTTAGCATTTCACGCAACCGCGGGCCTAATGCCACCCGCAATTTGCAAGAAGTAGTCAATTGAAAAAAGACTAAGCCCCAGGTAAGAATATTTTTTCTATAAAAGATGTTTATATTACCCAAATATGATACTGACAGTCTGCAGAAGGAAATACATGAACCTGACTCATGGCAAATATAAGTACAATACATATATTTAGAACTTTATATAAATGCATAAAGTGCCAAACCATAGCTGAGGTGTCTTAAGTAATAAAAAAACATACTTACCAAAAGACACCCATCCACATATAGCAGATAGCCAAGCCAGTACAGAAACAGTTATCAGTAGAGGTAATGGTAAATTGAGAGTATATCGTTGATCTGAAAAGGGAGGTAGGAGATGAATCTCTACGACCGATAACAGAGAACCCATGAAATAGACCCCCGTTAGGGAAATCATCGTAATCAATAAGTGATACTCCCTTCACGTCCCTCTGACATTCGCTGTACTCTGAGAGGAATCGGGCTTCAACAATGCTGAGAAGCGTATATCAGCGTAGAAATCTTAGCATAAACTTACTTAACCACCTCCATAGGAGGCAAAGTTTGTAAAACTGAATTGTGGGTGTGGTGATGGTGTATTTATAGGCATTTTGAGGTTTGGGAAACTTTGCCCCTCCTGGTAGGATTGTATATCCCATATGTCACTAGCTCATGGACTCTTGCCAATTACATGAGAGAAATATATATATATATTCACACTATGAAGTATAGTATAATATCTATACCTACTAGGTCCAAAAAGAGCTGCAGCCTGTAACTTCTCTCCCCCAGGTGGCAAAAAAAAGCCTTGTTTAGGAGAATTCCTTCTCAGGATGAGGAGAAGAACCAGCAGGGCTTGTAGGTAAAAACTGCAGGAAGATGCCAGAGGGAAATGACCCCAAGATTCCAACCAAATTTAATAGTCGCAATGTGGGTGGGAGGCAGATTAGGGGTTGATGGGTTTAATATAGTGTTTGTGATGCGGGAGGGTGGCGGTTTAGGGGTTAATAGGTAGTTTATGGGTGTTAGTGTACTTTATATGGGTATGGAGCTAGGAAAGGGAGCTATAGGGTGCAGCCATTTCTAAAACTTGTAACTTTATTTCAACAGATTAAAATCTATTTGAGTTTAAATTTGACCAAACAAAATATAAATATAAGTGAGAAAAGAAGTTAAAAAAAATAAAATTAAAAAATAATATATGTATATATATATATATATATATATATATATTATGAAGTATAGTATTGTCACAGCTTCACTGAAAGTCAGGCAATCCCTACAAAAGAGGGAGATAAATGTATAGGATATAGAACTCAACTGTGGTAAAATGCTATGATAGGACAAGGAATATATAAGATATGTGTTGTTAAACAATACTCATAAGGTGGCATCAACTAGTACATATAGACTTTGCACATAATTAGAGTAAAAAGTTTAACAGTTAATATAAGTGAGATGTGTAACAGAATCCTCTATGATAACCGGAGGCAGAATAGGTTCAGAGGCTCTGATTACTCTCACCAGAATAAGTAATAAAGCATATGCAATACAATATAAGTATACTTAAATGTAGGCAACTTACTGTACAGTAATGGCAAACGATCTCAGTGAGAATTTGTGTCCGGTTTGAGCTCCGGAGCTGTTACAGCAGTACTGACAGGTTAGGCGGTAAGCAGAGTGAGAGGATCCGACTGATCTCGGCGTGTGACGTCACTGCGGATGAATCTGTGAGTTGCGGCTGAGAGAGGGGACTCCAGATGGAGATAATTTCTTGCTGCAAAAACGGCTAGATAGAGTTCAGGGTCAAGTAAGCAGTTAGCTTAGGTGAAACAAAGAAATACCAAGCAAAGTGGAAAGGTAGGTGGGAAGTTAAATAGCATTATGCTAGATAAAATAACCGCCCCCTTAAAGGTGCAGCTGCACAAACAAACAAGCAAACAAGTAATTATGACAAGTATATATCTATACCTACTAGGTCCAAAGTTATTGAGCTTGTTGTTCATTCCTGAGAGTGCCAGCTCTTTTTTTGGTTTGATAAAGCCCTTTTTACGGGCCGAAACACGTTACCTAGACTCAAAAGTCCTGTTTTACTCCTTGTTTGCTGGAGGTGTGTTCCAATAAGCCAATATGATATCAGTAGCTCTCATCCTATTGACTGTTTTGAACAGCCAATAGGATTTCAAAAGCTCTCATCCTATTGGCTGATTTGAATTTGAAGAATCAAATCAGCCAATAGGAATGCAAGGTACTCCATTTTGAAACGGGTACCTTGCATTCAACTTCACTGTACGGCGGTGATCGTATGAAGAAGACTCTCTGCGCAGGATGTCATCGCTGTCCAGAATAGCTTTGTGCTGCTGGGATGAAGATAGAAGACGTCCCCGAGATGGATGAAGGTGTCGCCGCCTCGAAGAAGACTTCTCGCCGCCTGGATGAGGATGGATGACTGGACTTCAGGAACTGTGAGTAGATTTTCAGGGGTTAGTGTTAGGTTTATTTTTTATTTTTTGGGGTGTTTTTTTTAAGATTAGGGCTTTAATAGGCAGTGTAAAAGAGCTAAAGGCCCTTTTAAGGGAGTTAAAAAAAAGCTAAATGCCCTTTTAAGGGGAATGCCCATACAAAAGCCCCTTTAGGATTTTTTTAGACTTAGGTTTTTTATTTTGGGGGGGTTGGTTGGGTGGTGGGTTTTACTGTTGGGGGGAAAAGAGCAGTTTAAATGCCCTACAAAAGGCCCTTTTAAGGGCTAAAGTTTATTGTAGGTTTTGTATTGGGGGGGGGGGCTTTTTTATTTTTATAGGGCTTTAAGATTAGGTGTAACGGTTTCATTTATTATTTTTTGTAATCTTAATTTTTTTTATTTTTCGTAATTTTAAATGCTTATTATTTTTTGTAATCATAGATTTTTTTAATTTGTTCGTAGTATTAGTTTTTTTTTTATTGCAATTTAGGTTTTTTTCATAGTGTAAGGTTTTTTTAACCATGTAATTTAGGATTTTTAATTAGTAGTTCTTTGATTTTATTAGAATAGTTATGTTAGGTTAATTTATAATTTAAACTTATTTTTTTTATTTCACAGGTACGTTTTTATTTATTTAAAGATAGTTATATTGCAATTTGAATTTAAAGTTAGGGGGTGTTAGGTTTAGGGGTTAATAGTTTAATTTAGTGTTTTGTCATGTGGGGGGCTGTGGTTTAGGGGTTAATAGGTATAGTTACAATGTGGGGGGCTGGCGGTTTAGGGGTTAATAGGTTTATTTAGTGTCGGCGATGTCGCAGAGGATTAGGGTTTAATAGGTTTAGTTTAGTAGTTACGATGTGAGGGGCTGGAGGTTTAGGGGTTAATAGTTTTATTTAGTGTCAGCGATGTCGGGGAGAGGTGGATTAGGGGTTAATAACTTTATTTAGCGTCAGCGATGTCGGGGAGCAGCGGATTAGGGGTTAATAATTGTATTTACTGTCCGTGATGACGGGGCGGCGGATTAGGGGTGTTTAGACTAGGGGTTTATGTTAGGGTGTTAGGTTTAAACATAATTTTCTTTCCCCCAGACATCAGTGGGGTTGCGATACAGCGATCACCATTCCGCTATCGCAGGTGTTTGTTTTTTTCTAACACTTTCTCCCCATTGATGTCTATGGGGAAAAGCATGTACGAGCACGTAAACTCAGCCCTTGGCTTTTGTGCGGTATGGAGCTTAACGCACCATAACGCACAGCACAAGGAGGCTTTTCAGTAAATCGTAATGGCAGTGCTATGGAAAGTACAATAACACAAATATTTTGGCCTTATTTTCGCACCCTGTTTAGTGCAAAACTGTCAGGGTGCCAGGAATCAGACTGAGACGAGAAGTGCAAAAAATAATCACACCTTTATTAATAGCAAAAAATAATAAAAAGTCCACAAGTCAAATAACAAGCCAGGAATCAAAACCAGAGCTGGTAGTCAGACGAGCCGAGTCAGGAGCCAAAGCGAATAGTCAGACGAGCCGGAATCAGGAACAAGGAAAACAGCAGAGTCAGGAACAAGCCAGGGATCAGGAACCAGGAAGGACGTCAGGCAGCCAGGTAATACACAGGAACTCTCACAAACAGGTCTGAGACAACACAAAGGCAAATCATACTGAACAGAGGCCCTTTAAATAATAAGTGATGACATCACAATTCTGAGACTGCATCCTGTCTCACATGGATGATGCACATCAGTCTGGCCATAAAAGGAAGTGCAGGAATTGAGCAGCATCCCCCACAATGCACCATAGTCAGGAAGAGAGGTTAGTAAAATGGCTGCCAGCAGCACATGGCAAACACAACCAGGGAAAAAACCCTGACAGTACCCTCCCCTCAACGACCCCTCCCCCGCGGGAGGACAAAAGGCTTATTGGGGAAACGGGCATGGAAGGCACGGAGGAGGGTGGGAGCATGAACATCAGAGGAGGGAACCCAAGAACGCTCCTCCGGACCGTAGCCTCTCCAGTGAACCAAATACTGTACACGGCCCCTGGACATACGAGAGTCAATAATGCTGCTGACCTCATACTCCTCATGATTGTCAACAAAGATAGGACGGGGACGAGGCAACACAGTGGTAAATCAATTACAAAATGGTTTCAAGAGGGAGACATGAAAAACATTGGAGATGCGCATAGCAAGAAGAAGGTCAAGAGCGTAGGCCACAGGATTAACCCGTCGGAGTATTCGAAAAGGACCAACATAACGGGAGCCAATTTATTGGCTTCAAGTTGCGGGAGGACAGCCAAACTCTCTCACCAACCTGGTAGGAAGGTGAGGGGAAGACGCCTACAATCAGCCTGGAACTTTTGGCGCTGCATAGAACGATGAAGGCAATCCTGAATCTGCACCCACGTGGAATGGAGTTGCAGGAGATGCTCCTCCAAAGCCGGAATACCCTGAGACATGAATGAATCGGGCAACAAGGATGGTTGAAACCCATAATTCGCCATGAACGAGGAAGCATTAATAGCACTATTACGAGCAAACTCTGCCCAAGGTAACAGTTCAGACCCATTATTGTGGTGATCTGAGACATAGCAACGGAGGAACTGTTCCAGAGCTTGATTAGACCGTTCCGCAGCCCCATTGGATTGAGGGTGATATGCCGAGGAGAAGGAAAGCTAGATCCCCATTTGAGCACAAAAGGAACGCCAAAATCTGGAGACAAACTGGCTACCCCGGTCCGACACTATCTCCTTGGGTAACCCATGTAAACGGAAGACCTCCCGGGCAAAAATTGAAGCAAGCTCCTGAGCGGTAGGCAGCTTCATCAAGGGAATGCAATGTGACATTTTAGAAAAACGGTCAACCACCATAAGGATAACAGTATTGCCATTGGACACAGGAAGCTCGACAATGAAGTCCATGGAAAGATGTGTCCAAGGACGCTCACCAATAGCAATAGGAAGATGTAGAGGAGTCTTATTCTGTGCACAAACTGAGCAGGAGGCAACATACGCAGTAACATCAGAACAAAGACCTAGCCACCAGAATTGTCGAGTGACGGACCAAATCATTTGGTTCTTGCCTGGGTGACCTGCAGCTTTAGGATAGTGGTAAGTGTACAAAAGTTTAGTTAGAAGATTCTCAGGAACAAAACACTTAACACTAGGTTTCTCAGGAGGTGCATTGGTTTGTGCAGCCAGGATCTCTTCCCCCAAGGGAGAAGTCAAATTAGTACGTATGGTAGCCAAAATATGATCAGGAGGTATAACAGGAGTAGGTACAGACTCCTCCTTGGACAGAGGTGAAAAATGTCGAGAGAGGGCATCAGCCCTAACATTCTTACTACCAGGCAGGTAGGAGACCACATAATTAAACCAAGACAAAAATAGCGCCCATCTGGCCTGTCAGGGCGACAAACGTTTTGCTTCAGATAGATAAGTTAAATTCTTGTGGTCAGTAAGAATGAGCACTGGCCCGCTTGTACCCTCGAGAAGATGCCTCCATTCCTTAAGTGCCAAAATTATGGCTAGTAATTCCCTGTCGCCAATTTCATAATTGCACTCCGCTGGAGACAATTTCTTAGAGAAGAAACCACACGGATGCAAGGAGCCGTCAGGCGTAGAACGTTGAGACAAGAGGGCACCTACTCCAGTCTCAGACGCATCGACCTCAAGAATGAAAGGTAGGACAGGGTTAGGATGAGCCAGAACTGGAGCGGCAGCAAAGGCAGTCTTAAGACTATCAAAGGCCTTAATGGCAGTAGGTGACCAATGGAGTGGATCATTCTCTTTACGGTTCATGTCTGTGATAGGTTTGACCAAGGAAGAAAAGTTTTTAATAAACTTTCTATAGTAATTGGTGAACCCCAAAAAATGTTGAATAGACCGAAGACCAACTGGGCGAGGTCACTGCAGAACTGCAGATAACTTGTCAGGATCCATGGAGAACCCTGCAACGGAGATAACATAACCTAGGAAGGTTACTTGAGTCTGATGGAACTCACATTTCTTGAGTTTACAAAACAGGTCGTTCTCACATAGTTTCTGAAGAACCCGTTTAACATCAGAACGATGAGCCTCAAGTGTGGGTGAGTGTATGAGGATGTCGTCTAAGTACACCACAACACACTGTTGCAACATATCTCGTAGGACATCATTAATAAATTCCTGAAAAACAGCAGGAGCATTACAAAGGCCAAAGGGCATTACAAGATACTCATAATGCCCGCTCCTGGTGTTAAATGCTGTTTTCCATTTGTGGCCCTCTCTAATCCTAATGAGATTGTACGCTCCTCTGAAATCAAGTTTAGTAAAGACCGTAGCTCCCTTGAGGCGGTCAAAGAGTTCCGTAATAAGCGGAATAGGGTAAGCATTCTTAATGGTAAGACGATTAAGACCCCTATAATCGATACATGGTCTTAACTCGCCACCCTTTTTCTTCACAAAGAAGAAGCCAGCCCCTGCAGGAGAGCAGGATTTGTGGATGATCCCCTGCGACAGAGCATTGGCAACATACTCCTCCATAGCACAATTCTCTGCAACAGACAGAGGGTACACCCGGCCCCGAGGAGGAATGGCTCCAGGTTGCAGGTCCATGGCACAATCGTAAGACCGGTGAGGAGGCAACGTACCGGTACGCACCTTGTCAAACACGTCTAGGAACTCTCGGTACTCCTCTGGCAATTGAGAAACCGAAGAAGTGCACAAGACTTTAACTGGTTTCCGAAGACAAGTGGAAATACATTGCAGGGACCACAACAAAATTTCGGACCTGCGCCAGTCAAGACTGGGATTGTGCTTTTGGAGCCAGGGATAACCCAGAACAACCGGAAAATGCGGAGAGTTTATAACCTGGAACTGGAGGGTTTCAAAATGGAGAGCCCCAACAGCCATGGACAACAGAGCAGTTTCGTGAGTAACGAGTGTGGGCTGAAGGGGCCTGCCATCAATGGCCTCAATAGCAAGCGGAACAGACTGAGGCAAAACAGGAATGGAGTGCTTTGATACAAAAGCATTGTCAATGAAATAGCCCGCAGCACCGGAGTCAACAAGAGCCTGGGTGACTATGGAGGAGTCCACCCAGGAAAGGACAACCGTGACCAAAGGTTTCTCCTTAAGCGGTTCCGGGGACAAGGATAAACCACCCAAGGTCTGCCCCCGACAGGACCTTAGGTGTGAGCGTTTCCCGGCCGTGTAGGACAAGACTTCAAAAGATGACCCTGTAACCCACAATAGAGGCAGAGCCCCTCCCTCCTCCTAAAGGCCCTCTCCGCCGCGGAGAGACGAGTGAATCCCAGCTGCATCGGCTCAGCAGTACCTGGTGACTCGGGACCAGGAGGCATGGGAAGAGAGGGAGGCATGGGTGGGAATGAACATGTAGGAGACAACGGAAGAGGAGGCTTCCACAAGCGCTCCTTGAAAGAGGGCCTCTCTCTGAGTCTGATGTCAATTAGGATCAAAAAAAGACACAAATGCCTCGAGATCCTCTGGTAAATCTCTGGCAGCAACTTCATCTTTAATCGCATCAGAGAGCCCATGAAAGAAGGCAGCAACAAGGGCTTCATTATTCCAACCTACCTCTGCGGCAAGCGTACAGAACTCAATAGCATACTGAGCAACAGATCTTGTACCTTGCTGAATAGACATGAGTCATTTAGCAGCAGAGGAGGAGCAAGCCGGAACATAAAATACCCTTCGAAAGGAGGCCACAAATTCAGGGTAATTTTAAATCACAGGTTAATTAGTCTCCCACAAGGGATTAGCCCAGGCAAGAGCTGTGTCAGAGAGTAACGAAATGAGAAATCCCACCTTAGCTCTGTCAGAGGGAAACTCCTGAGGTAACATCTCAAAGTAAATGCCCACCTGGTTCAAAAACCCTCTGCACTCTATAGGATCGCCTCCATATCGCTGAGGTAGAGGTGCAGAACTGGACATGCTCCTGGTAGGCATAGGTGCAGCAGCGGAAACAGGAGCAGCCATAACTTGCAGGACACTTTGGTCCAAATGTGCAGTGCGAGTCAGCAGGGTTTGCAGGGCTAGTGCAAATTGATCCAAGCGGTGATCCTGTACATCCATCCTGGAAAAAATGGCAGGTAAAGGTGGATTATTAGCACCATCAGGATTCATGGCCCTTGCGTAATGTCAGGGTGCCAGGAATCAGACTGAGATGAGAAGTGCAAAAAATAATCACACCTTTATTAATAGCAAAAAAATAATAAAAAGTCCACAAGTCAAATAACAAGCCAGGAATCAAAACCAGAGTTGGTAGTCAGACGAGCCGAGTCAGGAGCCAAAGTGAATAGTCAGACGAGCCGGAATCAGGAACAAGGAAAACAGCAGTGTCAGGAACAAGCCAGGGATCAGGAACCAGGAAGGACGTCAGGCAGCCAGGTAATACACAGGAACTCTCACAAACAGGTCTGAGACAACGCAAAGGCAAAGCATACTGAACAGAGGCCCTTTAAATAATAAGTGATGACATCACAATTCTGAGACTGCATCCTGTCTCACATGGATGATGAACACCAGTCTGGCCATAAAAGGAAGTGCAGGAATTGAGCAGCATCCCCCACAATGCACCATAGTCAGGAAGAGAGATGAGTAAAATGGCTGCCAGCAGCACATGGCAAACACAACAGGGAAAAAACCCTGACAAAACTCATAATCTAGGTAATAAAGAGGAGTGCACTCTCAAGAATGAACAACAAGCTCAATAACTTGTTAGCTTGTTCTATGGTGATTTGTCACCTGTGTGCAACTTTTAGCCCAGTAATGCTTTTGACAGAGAAGAACTTTCCTGTAGTATATCATTCTGATCCCACCTATTATGGTCAGTCCAGTGACATCTCATTTGTTTTCCCAGCTCCCAGTTACCCTTGGTGATGTTCCTGGTTTTCCTGGGTTTCTATACTGCTTCCTGTCTTGTGCTACCTACTGACGTCTGGGTACCCTTAATGCCTCTATTTCTGACCTTTCTGATCTGACAATTGATTGGACTGTTTACCTGGCTGGGTCCTTGACCTGTTTCTTGGACTGACACTTTGCCCAATTTCTGTTGCTTGATATTGGCTGGACTGATCTCTGTTATTAACCCTTGGCTCTTCTTGTGAGCAAGTCTGCTACTTTGCCTTTTGGTACCTCTGCTTGCCTGGACTGACTGGCTTTGACCTTAGTTTTGCTTCTAAACAGCCAATGTGTTTAAATCAGCCATTCCGCGATTGCAGGTGTTAGTTTTTTTTCTTACACTTTCTCCCCATTGATGTCTATGGGGAAAAGCATGTACGAGCACGTAAACTCAGCCCTTGGGTTTTGTGCGGTATGGAGCTTAACGCACCATAACGCACAGCACAAGGAGGCTTTTCAGTAACTCGTAATGGCAGTGCTATGGAAAGTACAATAACACAAATATTTTGGCATTATTTTCGCACCCTGTTTAGTGCAAAACTCATAATCTAGGTAATAAAGAGGAGTGCACTCTCAAGAATGAACAACAAACTCAATAACTTGCTGGCTTGTTCTATGGTGATTTGTCACCTGTGTGCAGCTTCTTTTTAGCCCAGTATTGCTTTTCACAGAGAACTTTCCTGTAGTATTACATTCTGATCCCACCTATTGGATCAGCCAATAGAATGCAACGTCAATTCTATTGGCTGATCCAATCAGCCAATCGGACTGAACTTTATTATTCCTACCTTAATTCCGATTGGCTGATAGAATCCTATCAGCCAATCGGAATTCGAGGGACGCCATCATGGATGACATCATTTAAAAGGACCAGTCATTCGCCGGGTAGTCGTCGGCAGAGATGGATGTTCCGCGCCGGAGGTCTTCAAGATGGAGCTGCTCATCGCCGGAAGGATGAAGATAGAAGATGCCGCTTGGATGAAGATTCCCGCCGGATGGAGGACCTCTTCTGCGCCGATCGGATGAAGATTTCTGCCCAGCTGGAGGACCACTTGTGCCCGCATCGGATGAAGAGTTTGGCCCGGTTGGGTGAAGACGGCTCAAGGTAGGGTGATCTTCAATGGGGTAGTGTTAGGTTTATTTAAGGGGGGATCCAGTGGGTTTTAGAGTAGGGGTGTGTGGGCTGTAATGTTAAGGGGGGTATTGTATTGCTTTTTTTTACAGGTAAAAGAGCTGATTACTTTGGGGCAATGCCCCGCAAAAAGACCTTTTAAGGGCTGGTAAAAGAGCTGGTTACTTTTGTAATTTAGTTTAGGGTAGGGAATTTTATTATTTTGGGGGGCTTTTTTATTTTATTAGGGGGCTTAAATTAGGTGTAATTAGATTAAACTTCTTGTAATTTTTTTTATTTTTTGTAATTTAGTGTTTTGTTTTTTTTGTACTATAGTTTAGTTTATTTAATTGTATTTTATTTTAGATCATTGTAGTTAATTAATTTATTGATAGTGTAGTGTTAGGTGTATTTGTAACTTAGGTTAGGATTTATTTTACAGGTAATTTTGTAATTATTTTAACTAGGTAGCTATTAAATAGTTCTTAACTATTTAATAGCTATTGTACCTAGTTAAAATAAATACAAAGTTGCCTGTAAAATAAAAATAAACCCTAAAATAGCTACAATGTAATTATTAATTATATTGTAGCTATCTTAGGGTTTATTTTATAGGTATGTATTTAGTTTTAAATAGGATTGATTTTTTTAATGATAGGAATATTTATTTAGATTAATTTAAATAATATTTAAGTTAGGGGGGTGTTAGGGTTAGACTTAGGGGTTAATTCATTTAATATAGTGGCGGCGGTGTAGGGGGGTAGATTAGGGGTTAATCAATGTACTGTAGGTGGCGGCGGTGTAGGGGGGGCAGGATAGGGGTTAATAAATGTAATGTAGGTGGCGGAGGGCTCCGGGTGCGGCGGTTTATGGGTTAAACAATTAATTTATTTGCGGCGGGGTCCGGGATCGGCAGGATAGGAGCTCACCTGACATGTTGAAGCCTGCTCCAAAATAAACTCTTACTATTGACTACAGGACTCAGCCTCCTTTTTCCTCATTCTGTTAAGAACTTTATGTAGGTGGCGGCGGTATAGGGGGCAGCAGATTAGGGGTTAATAGGTATAATGTAGGTGGCGGCGGGGTCCGGGAGCGGTGGTTTAGGGGTTAAAAAGTATAAAGTAGGCGGCGGCGGTGTAGGGGGCTGATTAGGGGTGTTTAGACTTGGGGTACATGTTAGGGTGTTAGGTGGAGACACTTCCCATAGAGATCAATGGGATATCGGGCAGCAGCAAACATGAGCTCTCACTGCTGTCAGACTCCCATTGATTCCTATGGGATCCACTGCCTCCAGAGCGGTGGATTGAAAACCAGGTACGCTGGCCTGGAATAGTGGCAAGCGTACCTGCTAGTTCTTTGATAACTAGCAAAAGTAGTCAGATTGTGCCGAACTTGCGTTCGGAACATCTGTAGTGACATAAGCATCGATATGTGTCGGACTGAGTCCGGCGGATCGTATGTTACGTCACTAAATTCTACTTTTGTCGGGCTGTAGGGCTTGATAACTACAGCGAATCAGCCTCGCCACAAATACGCTGAGGAATTCCAGCGTATTTGCGGTTGGCGGCTTGATAACTAGAGGCCTAAGTCTGTGTTTCTGAATGGAAATATAATAATGTCTTGTTCTTCCTTAGAGAGTGATTTAATAAAAACTAACCATTTTCAAAAAAAAGACTGCACTTGTGTTTCTAAGTTGGTATCTGCGTCTCTCTGTTCAATGATACATTGTTTCTTAATAAAACTCATTATTTCTGTAAATTTAGGTGTTGCCTTATCTTTCCACTTATGGAAGATGAGTCTCCTTATGCACAAAATAAAAGAGTTAATAAGTTTATTATTGGGTAGGTCTATGTTATAGGGGGAGAGGACTATGTTGTTCTTGGAAAAAGTAAAAGGAGATATCTTTATGGCTGTAATGATCCAGTATTCCAGCTTTAACCAAAGCTGTTTTATCTTAGGGGATTCCCACAGCATTTGGATTAAATCAGCTCCTAATAATTGACATTTAGGGCATTTATTGAAATCTAAGTAATGCGACTTATATCCCTTATACGGAGTGTAATAAGTAATGTACAAAAGTTTAAGATGTGATTCTCCCCAGGAAGTCGATAATGTGGTTTCACATGCCCTATTAATAGAATACTTTATGTCATGAGTATGAAGATTTAGAAGTAGATTTAGAAGTAGAGGTTGCCACTTATTGAAAATATAAGTTAAATTTACATCTCCTCTTAGTCCTAATAACAATCTATACCAGGGAGAAATAGCAGAAAGACCATGCTGAGCTAATTTAATCCAGGAATCTAATTTTGGCCAAGTCCAATTCCACCCATGTAGGGTAGCAATATTAAGAATATAATGTCTTATCTGAAGATAGGCAAAAAAAATCCTTATTATCTAAGAGATACTGTTCTTTCATATCAGAAAAAGATTTGACTATATTTAAATTAAAATCTACAAATTGTACTAACTTTGAAAGCCCCAAGCGGGCCCATTTTTGGAATACTTTCGTATAAATTCCTGGAGTAAATTCAGGATTCCCTGTGGTAATATGATACTTAGAGATTGCATAATTAAAACCCATTTTTGCGCTTATTTTATGCCAGGCCAACAGTAAGTTGTATATTGAAGTTAGATTTTTAACTGATCTAGGTATAGTTTTAAGGTTGCAGTGGAGAATGGCTATAGGTGAATATGGGTATAATACATTTTCTTCAAGTTCTAACTGAGAAAGATAATTTGAATTCCCAAGCCAGCCTACAACAAATTTCGCTAAAGAAATTAAGTTGTATAATTCCAGATCAGGAAGTGCCAAACCACCATGTTCTTTTCCCAAAAATAATCTTTTCAAGGCAATTCAGGCTTTTCCCTTGCCATATAAAATATGATAGTGATGAATAAAAATTGCAGAGATCTTTTATTTTAAGAATAATTACTTAAAGATTCCTAGGAAAAGAGATCATTTTAAACATGGCAACTCTTCCTGAAATGTTTAGCGGCAAATTATGCCAATGATGTAAATCTACTTTGACCTTAGAAAGTATTTTTGTAATATTCAAGGTATACCAAGTACACGGATCTCGCGAAATGTTAATACCAAGATAAGTAAGTTAATGTGTTGCAACTTTAAATTGTATAGGAACAATAGAGGGATGCTGTTCCTTAAGCCAGAATATGTCTGATTACAACAAACATTCTGGTGTTGACTGTCCCTTTAAGGCAATAATATTAACTTTATATGAATTTATTTTGTTGTTAATTTCTTATTACATTAAATATATGGAAGTATGGCCTATAAAAAATAATCACTAATGTATGAACAAATATGATCCGGATATAGACTTCCTGTGGGTGGAGCGTTGAGGAAGGTGTGCACGCTCTTGCTCCCTCGATGGTGGAGCATTTACCAGCGAATACCCAGTCACAGAGCCCTATTGCTGGGGGAAAAAGAAGTACCCTGCCTGGGGAAACTGCAGTGGCAGTAGGAAGTCTACATATCCCTTTTTAGGCTGTCTGGATACAGCCACAAGAACACAGAGGAGGGGGCGGCAAGGAGTGTGAAGGGCAGCGTGAACGTCCCATGGCTGCCGGCCGACACCACAGTTACAGATAGACAAGTCCATACAAAAAGAACAAACTGAACTGAGTCGCAAAGCGACTGGAAGTGTACCTGTCCTGGGAGAGAGATGCCCCTTGTGTGACAAGGACTACCGCCCATTATGATTAAGAGCTGAAGACCAGTGGCGAGACTAACTGGGAGAGAGCTGTGAAGGAGCCCAGGAAGAGTGAAACTATCCCCTACAAGCAAGCTACAAGTGGCCGACAAAAAAAAAAAAAAAGGAGAGAAATAACACTTACCGATACAGAGTAAGTAACGGTCCTGTGGAGGCTGCGGAGCGTGGAGCTACCTTACCCCCGCGTAAGTCGGCAAAGGCAGGTGACGTCATCTCCACGGGCCAGGTAGTGTGTGGGGAAGTGGCGTTCGACGCACTGGAATATGGTGGCCCCAAGTATAGCACACATACAGAGACCCGGTTGGAGCGAGAGCCGCCCAAGAAGAAATGCAAGTATAGAATATGCCGTGAAGAGGAGCGGGGGTAAGTAATAAGGGAAAATCTGTTGAACTGCTCCCAATATTTACAGCGAAGCATAGCTAAAAGAGCCTGTTCTATTTAAATGCAGGGGGTACCTCATGTTGACCTGGAAAATTGGCCATAAAGCCTACCAGTTGGTCGAGACTGAAAAGAAGGGGCAAAAGGTGATTATAAAAGTTAATATACGTATAATGACTGTCGCTAAAAAGACAAGTTGGACAACAGATAGGATCCTAAGTCTAATAATGGACTAACACATATATACCAACGCTTGTAAGAGCAGACAGAATAAGGAGCAGGTTGCATTATAAGATATTTGAAAGGCTCTGTCTGTTAAAACATCTATCTGAAATAGAGACTGTAAGGAGATGTATGACCTGCTATACACTTACCTGACTTGGAAGGATTGGTAAAGGGAATGATAGTCGTCGGAATACGACATAACAGAGGCTTAGCATATAATTGCTTGATTTTTCTTTCAGTGGCCGAGCAGGCTGAAGCAGTCAGATGATAAACTCTTTGTAGAAAGGCACTAATTGGCTACAGACCATAAACTTTCATATATTACCAATATTTTTTTGTTTTCTTTTTGCCTTCCCTTTTTTTTTCTTCTTTTTTTTGCTGTTCTGTTTTTTTTCTTGTTTTTCTTTTTGTTGTTTGCCATGGCTTGTGTATATGCTTTCCTTTATTCAAATATGCACGGTTTTTAAGGTGTAAAAAATGATAGCAAACAAATAAGAGCACGTTATATATATCAACAGTCTAATATAGAAAGATAAATATCCGGCTGTTAATGTTAACAAGTACAGGCATATACAGTTAAATCACTTTGGGAAAAGACAAGTATTTTAGTGGATTGTAGACGTGTTGCAGCAGTAGGGCACAAAAACTGTAATAGCTAGGAAGGTGCTTGCTCCTTTTGCTATCTGCATAAAAGTATTAAAAAATTGTACCTGAGCAGCAATGGTTAACACTGGATTAGTACTAATCAATTAAGAAACATAGGTTATTTGATCAATACACGTAAAAAAGGGGTAGTACAGCATAAGGTGCTGGTATCAGAATAGAGAACCTGATTACAGGCCTATTTCCTTTTTTTACCTAGACCACAAACAAACTTATATATTTACACAGTTTTTTTGAAATAATGCACTATATATAACACTGAGCACTGGTAAATCTAAAGGGTAAGGGGTCAAGAGGGCGAAAAAAGGGGGAATAGGGAATACGAGTTAGGGACTCGAATCAGAGGTATATAATATATTTCAGTAATAGCATTAAGATTTGCTATTCTTTTCTTTTTTTTCCCTTTATCATTATTTTTTTTCGCTGCTCCCCTGAAGTGAGCTGATAGCGGAGAGATAGAGATCTTGACACAAACACAGCACAGATAGAGCTGGCTGCAAAACTATAAAGGTGTATGACTGCATGAATTGAATAAGACTACATAAAATAGGGCTTGGTGTCATTCTGTAGTAAGATATCTGAGTAGGCCCATATAGGTTATAGCCATTAAGAGGCTTAAAAGTTTGAAGATACGTGGACAAACTAGGGATAGATGAGGAGATAAAGAAAGGAAGAAGGGAAAAGAAAAAAAAAAAGGGTACTTAAAACTAATCTAATTTATAATCAGTGGGTAACACTTATAAGAGAAAAGCGAGATTAGCTGTGGCCTAGAAACAAGAGTACAGAGTGTATTCACTTTAAAAAGGAACCTTCCCCCTTAAATTTCTATGGATAAATATATGACAGGCGCAAAAAATAAATCTCCCGCCATGCCCCTAAAGAGAAGACAGAAAACAGGTCAAGATACAGGGACTGAGAGCAGTCTTGAAAGTACCTGTATAAATCAAGATACACAGATGACAATAAACCAGTTAGCGGAACTCTTACTTCCTCAATTTGAATTGGTTAAAAAGGAGATTACAGATTTATCTCAGGAAATAAGACTGTTCTCAGTTAGAATCTCAGAAATGGAGGCTAGGGTCTCAGAAGCGGAAGATAAGCTAAACACCCAAGACATAATTATAGGGGAGAATACAGATAAAATCAAGGCACTTTTATTAAAAGTGGAAGACTTAGAGGATAGATCCCGCCGGAATAATGTCCGGGTAGTGGGACTCCCAGAGAGTAGAGAGTTTGAGGATCTTCTGATATTTGCTGCTAACACACTTCCTAAGATATTAGGGATCCAGACAGACAGAGATACACTCCAGGTAGAACGGGCCCATAGGGTTGGAAGTGTCAGGACCTCTACAGAAGGAAATACACGTCCTAGGATGGTTATAATCAAGTACTTAAATTTCCAAGACAAGATCAACATTATGCAGCATTACAGGAAATTACAAGTATTAACAATTGAGGGGAAAAAAATCCTATTGTTTCAGGATTTCTCCTCTGAAACAGCTTCTAAGAGGAGGGCAATGGCACCATTTTGTTCAGGGCTAATTAAGGCTGGTTTAAGAGCAATGATGATATATCCTGCAAGAATAAATGTCTTAACTATGGAAGGGAGAGTAATGTTAAACTCAGTCAAGAAAGCAAAAGATTTTTGTCAGGAGAATAATATAGAAGTCTGAATGGAAGTTTCTATTTAATAAGTATGTATTATATAATGATAATGTATCAGAATTTTAGAATGTCAAGTGAAATAAAAATTTTTAGAGAGGGGGGATAGCAGCTTGCCCTTTTTTTTTTCTTTTTTTTTTTTTTCCTTCCTCTCTCCTCCCTTTTTCCCTTTCCCATGTTTCCTCTGCTGGCTTGCTGGGTTAAAGGATTAAAATGGCAGAACCCTTAAAGGTAGTTTCGTGGAACGTGGGTGGAATAACCTCCCCCATAAAACGAAAAAATGTTCTGAGATTGTTGAAAAGAGAGACCCCGGATATCACTTTTCTTCAAGAACTGCATTTAAAGGGCCATGAAATAGAAAAACTGAAAGTGAATTGGGTGGCAGAAATAGTAGCAACACCTTGCAGTAAGCGTAAGCGGGGGGTGGCCATTATGATAAATAGAAAGCTTAATTACAAGATTTTGAAACAAGAGTGTGATCATTTGGGCAGGTTTATAGTTCTTCAGATACAGATAGAGGGGGTAAGCTGGGTCTTCTGCAATATATATGCCCCCAATAAACTTGATAAAGACTTCTGGCAAAAAATCCAACAAAAACTTTTACCATATTTAGAGCAGAACTTGGTTATAGCCGGGGATATGAATCTTACCTTGTACCCAGAGATGGATAGGTCTAAAACTAGATGCAGCCAATCGAATAAAAGGGAAGCTAAATTTTTCAGAATTAAAATTGAAAGATATCTGGCGGTGCCAACATCCGGATGATCGGGTATATACGTGTGAGTCTAAGACATATAGGTGCTTTTCACGCATTGACCTATTCCTGATAAACCAGCAAGTAGCAAGGCTTGAGATTGAAACTAAGATAGCGGATATTTCGATATCCGATCACGCCATTATTAGCCTGCGGGTCTGGCCGGGAAAAAAAATTAGAAGCCCTGGGAACACGTTTAGTTTCCCATCATATATGAGTCAAAATGTGCAGTTTACTAATTGGCTGAAAGCAAAATGGCAGGAGTATGGGGATCAGAATATTGAATATCAAGACAAACCAGAATTTTTTTGGGAAGCAGGGAAAGCAGTTATGCGAGGAGAAATTAAGGCATACATGGTGAAGCTAACGCGCAGATTTAAAACAAGGGAGCTACAGCTGGCAAACCAGCTCAGAAACGCATATAATAGATTTCTTCAATCCCCGAATCAAGTAAACTGGAGTAAATATATTGCCTCTAAAACTGAACAAGAGGATTTTCTCAGAGAGAAATGGGCTGGGGAAGATTTTAAGGCGAGGGCCAAGTATCAAGGGTATCAGGGGATCTCAGCTAAATATTTAGTAAAAATAGTAAAGTTTCGGCAAAAGAAAAATATTATATCAGTAATTAAGGATGGTAATAAGATAATAACACAACCCTCGGATATTCGGGATGCTTTTTTCAAATACTTCCGCAATATTTATACAAGTGGCGGAATAAATGAAAGTGCAAAGGCACAATTCTGGGAAAAAATTAAATTACCTAGTGTTTCATCGGAGGATCTCAACCAAATCAATGCGGCAATAACAGAGTTAGAAATAGTCAAGGTAATACAAAGGATAAAAGCAGGTAAAGCACCTGGCCCGGACGGCCTCCCGATTGAATTTTATAGAATACTATTAGAAACAGTGGGCACCACATTAAAGAATTTATATAACGACTACTTTCTAAGACAAGCTTTAAAGTCCCCTTACTTTTCGGATTCTATCGTTACTCTTATACATAAGAAAGGGAAAAATTCAGACGAGTTATCATCATACCGCCCAATCTCCCTGTTAAACCAGGACTATAAAATCTTTATGGCAATTATAGTTGATAGGCTAAAAAGTGTCTTGGGTAAGTTGATTCACATGGATCAGGCAGGCTTTATTCCGAATAGGATTATCATAATTCTATAAAAAAAGATGTCGCTTTAATCACTATAGATGCTGAAAAAGCTTTTGACTCCATTGAGTGGAACCATCTTATAACCTCTCTTGAAAACTTCGGTTTCTCTGGTCGGGTGATAGATTTGGTGAGAGTGGTCTACAACAAGCCTAGATCACAGCTTCTAGTGAACGGGGAATTAACACAACATATTATCCTAGAAAAAGGAACACGTCAGGGCTGTCCATTATCCCCGCTCCTATTCGACCTGGCTTTGGAACCCTTGGCAGTTTACATCCGGCAAACAATACAACCAGTTAAGATAGGTAAGGAAACGTTACTCATATCATTGTATGCAGATGATATACTCTTGTTTTTGCAAGATACTGTAAAGTCTATTCCATGTGTCCTCCAAATTATCACAGAGTTTAGTACCTTTTCAGGTTATAAAATTAATCCCAAAAAATCGGATCTATTATGGGTTAACAAAACAAGGCAAAGTTCGAATCACATTTTTAGAGAAGTTATGGCCATCAATTATCTAGGGATTAAGATCACTAGGAATCCCAGTGAATGGTATCGACTAAATTATTCCGAATTTTTTGACAAGATTCAAGACGATTTGAATAAATGGAACTTATATTTTCTGTCAATTTCGGCCAGATGTATGATAATTAAAACAATTATATTCCCGAACATTTTATTTCTGTTGCAACATCTTCCCCTTTTCGTCACAAGAAAAGAAATAAAAAGATATAATAAAGCCTGTACCTCTTTTATTTGGGGGAAAAAGAGACCAAGAATATCCTTAGATAAAATGAGTAATTCAAAACAATACGCAGGGTTCGCTATTCCTAATATTAAGCATTATAATTTAATAGCCCTGGTAAAATTCGGATTAGACTGGCTCTCAAAATCAGATTATGTAACATATTACAACTTAGATGCAGAATTGATTAGACCTTTTAACCCACAAGCTATACTACACTGCCCATACAGGAAGCTACCTCAGAATATAGCTGTAATGCTAACATTTGCCAATATCATTAAAGGCTGGCAGTTATACTGTCTCTTAGTGGGACAGGAATTTCGTGTGTCCCCGTACCTACCGATTATTGGGTGCGTCAATTTCCCATCCGGTTTCAACTATGGACTGTTCTCTGAATGGAGGGAAAAGGGTCTGTGTTATTTTGCGCAGCTGAAAATCGATAGGGGGGGGTCAGACCTGCACTTTTCAGAGATTAGCAGAGCAATATCACCTGCCAACTAATAACTTTTTTGCTTACTTGCAGGTACGCCATTATATTGAAAAAGTTAATAGAGAAGTAACAGCCGAGTGGGGATTGGCCCAAATAGCTTCGGGCTTAAAACTTTACCAAGCAGGGAAACGTTCAATTTCCTGGTGGTACCAAAAAATTTTAAACACGAAAGGGCCGATACACATTAATCAAGCTAAAGATAAATTTAACAAATACTTTGGCATGTTACAATCTGAGGTGATACTAGAGAGCATCAAATTAGCAGCTGAGGCGACCTCATGTATTAGCTGGAGGGAGTCTCAATGCAAAATAATAAATAATTATTATTTGACCCCAGCGAGAATGGCCAAGTGGACCGAGACAAATGCAGGGAACTGTTTTAGATGCACAAAGGCAGGGGCAGATCTTCTGCATTGTATCTGGAATTGTCCTAAAGTTAGGCAATATTGGGCAAAGGTTCAGTACTGTAAAAAGATATACAGAGGGCGACTCCTAGTGTGGAATTAGTAAGCAGAGTGTGAACCCACCAGCTTTACCCTTCAGAGATATACTCACAAAGTATAGAGCACACTGTAGTGCTAATGAAGCAAGCTGGGTATATTAAAAGTGGCCCAGCGCACATACCACTCCGGTGAAAGATGGTCCAATGTATTAAAAATGTTCAGATAAAAAATCCAGGAGATTCCAGATATATATAAAAAAAACACTTTATATGAAGATATAACAGTGTACAATAAAAATCAGTAGAATTCGCTACGCGTTTCTCAGAGCTACCACTCTGTTTCCTCAGGCAAGTTAACTCTGGTATGTTTATTTGGATGCTGAGGTTTCCGGCCTTATAATTTTGCATAAGCCAAGCGAAACCTAAATTAATTTCTTTTTGTTTGTTTCTTCCGTACTAATTGACTAGGAAGCATCTTTTTTTGTTCTTTTTCTGTTCTCTTTTTGGAATAAATGTTTCAGAAGTTATCCATATGCTTAGAACATAATTGGGTCAAGCTAGGAAAAGTGAGGTTAAGACCTAGTGGTATGTTTTATTTTCTTTGCATATATATGGATCTTTTGGCTACAGAAACGAATTTGTACATGTGATATATGCTTATATTGTGAGGTATATCCTTTTCTTTCTGTATCTGTATATTTTGCATCTTCGATCCATGTTGTAATTTGATTTTAACCTCAATAAAAAGAGATTTATAAAAAAAAAAAAATATATATGGAAGTATGGAAGTGTCATCTTATACATATGCATATATCAATTGCTGTTTATAAATATATATATTGATAGGTGTCTGTATACTTTACATATATAATTTATATATCAGTTACCTAAAAATTATCGCCTAGATTACGAGTCTTGCGTTAGCCTTAAAAAGCAGCGTTGAGAGGTCCCAACGCTGCTTTTTAACGCCTGCTGGTATTACGAGTCTTGAAATGACAGGTGTACCACTCACTTTTTTGGCCAGACTTGAAAATACCGCAAATCCACTTACGTCAATTGCGTATCCTATTTTTTCAATGGGATTTACCTAACGCCGGTATTACGAGTCTTCCAAAAAGTGAGCGGTACACCCTCTCCTGTCAAGCCTGGTACCGCATTTTAAAGTCAGTAGTTAAGAGTTTTATGGGATAACGCCGTAGCATAAAACTCTTAACTAAAGTGCTAAAAAGTACACTGACACCCATAAACTAACTATTAACCCCTAAACCGAGGCCTCCCCACATCACAAACACTAAAATAAAATATTTAACCCCTAATCTGCCGAACCGGACATTGCCGCCACTATAAAAAATATATAAACCCCTAAACCGCCGCACTCCCGCATCGCAAACACTAGTTAAAATGTTTATTAACCCCTAATCTGCCGTCCCTAACATCGCCGACACCTACCTACATTTATTAACCCCTAATCTGCCACCCACAATGTCACCACAACTATATTAAATGTATTAACCCCTAAATCTAAGTCTAACTCTAACCCTGACACCCCCTAACTTAAATATAATTTAAATAAATATAAATAAAATAACTACAATTAACTAAATGATTCCTATTTAAAACTAAATACTTACCAGTAAAATAAACCCTAAGCTAGCTACAATGTAACTAATAGTTACATTGTAGCTAGCTTAGGGTTTATTTTTATTTTAAAGGCAAGTCTGTATTTATTTTAACTAGGTACAATATTTAGCAAATAGTTATTAACTATTTAATAACTACCTAGTTAAAATAAAGACAAATTTACCTGTAAAATTAAACCTAACCTAAGTTACGATTACACCTAACACTACACTAAAATTAAATTATTTCCCTAAATTAACTACAATTAAATAAAATTATCTAAAGTATGAAAAAAAAACACTAAATTACAAAAAATAAAATAATTACATTACATTATTAAGTTTTTTAAACTAATTACACCTAATCTAATCCCCCTAATAAAATAAAAAAAAAAACAAAATAAAAAAAAAACGTACCCTATACTAAATTACAAATAGCCCTTAAAAGGGTCTTTTCTGCGGGGCATTGCCCCAAAGTAATCAGCTCTTTTACCTGTAAAAAAAGTATAATACCCCCCTCAACATTAAAACCCACCACCCACACACCCAACCCTACTCTATAACCCACCCAATCCCCCCTTAATAAAACCTAACACTAACCCCTTGAAGATCACCCTATATTGAGAAGTCTTCACCCAACCGGGCCGAAGTCCTCAACGAAGCCGGGCGAAGTGGTCCTCCAGACGGGCAGAAGTCTTCATCCAAGCCGGGCAGAAGAGATCCTCCAGAAGGGCAGAAGTCTTCATCCAGACGGCATCTTCTATCTTCATCCATCCGGCGCAGAGCGGGTCCATCTTCAAGACATCCAACGTGGAGCATCCTCTTCATCCGGAGTCTTCTTACTAAATGACAGTACCTTTAAGTGACGTCATCCAAGATGGCATCCCTTCAATTCCGATTGGCTGATAGAATTATATCAGCCAATCGGAATTAAGGTAGAATGAGGTTGCATTCTATTGGCTGTTCCAATCAGCCAATAAGATTGAAGTTCAATCCTATTGGCTGATTGCATCAGCCAATAGGAATTTTTCTACCTTTATTCCAATTGGCTGATAGAATTCGGATGAAGAGGATGCTCCGCGTCGGATGTCTTGAAGATGGACCTGCTCCGCGCTGGATGGATGAAGATATAAGATGCCGGATGAAGACTTTTGCCCGTCTGGAGAACCTCTTCTTCCCGGCTTGGATGAAGACTTCTGCCCGTCTGGAGGACCACTTCGCCCGGCTTCGTTGAGGATTTTGGCCCGGTTGGGTGAAGACTTCTCAAGGTAGGGTGATCTTCAAGGGGTTAGTGTTTTAGTGGTTTTATTAAGGGGGTATTGGGTGGGTTTTAGAGTAGGGTTGGGTGTGTGGGTGGTGGGTTTTACTGTTGGGGAGTATTGTACTTTTTTTTACAGGTAAAAGAGCTGATTACTTTGGGGCAATGCCCCGCAAAAGGCCCTTTTAAGGGCTATTTGTAATTTAGTATAGGGTAGGGCTTTTTATTATTTTGAGGGGCTTTTTTATTTTATTAAGGGGATTAGATTAGGTGTAATTAGTTTAAAAAACTTGTGATTATTTTATTATTTTCTGTAATTTAGTGTTTGTTTTTTCTGTACTTTAGATAATTGTATTTAATTGTAGTTAATTTAGGGAATTAATTTAATTATAGTGTAGTGTTAGGTTTAATTGTAACTTAGGTTAGGTTTTATTTTACAGGTAAATTTGTCTTTATTTTAACTAGGAAGTTATTAAATAGTTAATAACTATTTAGTAACTATTCTACCTAGTTAAAATAAATACAAAGTTGCCTGTAAAATAAAAATAAATCCTAAGCTAGCTACAATGTAACTATTAGTTATATTGTGGCTATCTTAGGGTTTATTTTACAGGTAAGTATTTAGTTTTAAAAAGGAATAATTTAGTTAATTGTAGAAATTTTATCTAGATTTATTTCAATTATATTTAAGTTAGGGGGGTGTTAGGGTTAGACTTAGATTTCGGGGTAAATAACTTTATTATAGTGGCGGCGGCAGATTAGGGGTTAATAAGTGTAGGTAGGTGGCAGCGACATTGGGGGCGGCAGAGTAGGGGTTAATAAATATAATCTAGGTGTTGGCGATGTTGGGGGCAGCAGATTAGGGGTTCATAAGTATAATGTAGGTGGTGGCGGTGTCCAGAGCGGCAGATTAGGGGTTAATAATATAATGCAGGTGTCGGCGATGTCAGGGGCGGCATATTAGGGGTTAATAAGTGTAAGATTAGGGGTATTTAGACTCGTGGTTCGTGTTAGGTGTAGACATAAATGTATTTTCCCCATAGGAATCAATGGGGCTGCGTTAGGAGCTTTACGCTGCTTTTTTGCAGGTGTTAGGTTTTTTTTCAGCCAGCTCTGCCCCATTGATTCCTATGGGGAAATCGTGCACAAGCACGTTTAGCCAGCTCACCGCTAACGTAAGCAGCGCTAGTATTGAGGTGAGATGTGGAGCTAAATTTTGCTCTCCACTCACTTTTCTGTGGCTAACGCCGGGTTTCTAAACACTGGTAATACCAGCGCTGTCTGTAGGTGAGCGGTGAGCATAAACTGCTCGTTAGCACCGCACACCATTACCGACAAGACTCGTAATCTAGGCGTATGTTTTTCTTTAAACTGTCAGCACTACATATTATGTTTTCTAAGAATTCAGATGATGCACTGTATTTGTGTATCTTATATCTATCTATCTATCTATCTATCTATCTATCTATATACAGGGGCGTATTATGGCCTAGGCCAACAAGGCCGGTGCCTATGGCCCGGGATTTGGGAGGGGCGGCAGATTTGGGAGGAAGACAAGCACTGTAAAATATAAGCCATAGAACAGGACACAGTGAAACACGATACTTATTTAAACAGTACCATGTTTTGCTGTGCCTTATTCTACGGCTTATATTATACTGTACTGTACTTGAAAAAAAAAAACGCTTCATTTTAACTTTATATAGTTTCTTCATCACTTTGCTGGAGGCGGGACCGGGAGCCATGTTTCCTGCTACGGCTTCAAATTTGATTACACACTGTGAGATCAGCCCGGCTCCATTTCTTGTGCTGTGCCGATTGGCATGTTGCATAAACTACAGACAGTACAAACTTTTTTTTATTTTAGTGCTGTTACAGGTGGTCCGATGGTTACTAAACATAAGAAACAAAGGAACCCGAGGGTCTTGCTTATTAATTTACTGCCTACAGCGTATGGCACATTTGCACAGAGAGGAGGGGTGTGAGCTCACATGATACAGAATACAGGTGCTATAAGGCAAGCTGATAGAGCAGAATAAAACAGTATGTGAGCCGTATGTTTCTGGATGTCATGAAAAAAATGCAATTAGACAAACCTATAGACTATATAATATCTGTAACTGCGTATTTTGGTTGTTAAAGGGATAGTCAACACCAGAATTTTGTTGTTTAAAAAGATATATAATCCCTTTATTACCCATTCCCCAGTTTTACATAACCAACAGTTATATTAATACACTTTTTACCTCGGTGATTAACTTGTATCTAAGAATCTTCTGACAGCCCCCTGATCACATGACATTTTATTTATTATCTATTGACTTCCATTTAGCCAATTAGTGCAGTGTCTGCCACAAGCCACGGGCGTGATCACAATGTTATCTATATGGCTGACATGAACTAGCTCTCCCCTATTGTGAAAAGCAAATAAAAAAGCATGTGATAAGAGGCGGCCTTCAAGGGTTTAGAAATTATCATATGAGCATTCCTAGGCTTAGCTTTCAACTAAGAATACCATAAGAACAAAGCAAAATTGGTGATAAAAGTAAATTGGAAAGTTGTTTAAAATTGCATGCCCTATTTGAAACATCAAAGTTTTTTTTGGACTTGACAGTCCCTTTAAATCAATAATGGAAGTGTTTAGTGATAGTGAGTATGTGACAGGGCTTTCCTGTAGTCAACAACAATCACATGAGCTGTAATTATATCAGACTAATAATACTTGTAGGTGGTTCCCTCTCTACATATGAGAGAAATACTGAAAGGGTGGGTGAGGGAGTGTTGGGGGGGATGGGAGGGAACTATATTTAGTTTTTATAAAACATAAGGGTTGTGCTTGTTTGATTATTTGAGCATGGGAGTTCACTGGTACTGAACATATAAATACATTGAGAGGGATAGAGTTTAAAAAAAAATACAGGGACATTGATTTACCTAATGTTGCAGACACTTTTTTATTAAATATGCTGTGTCCCTTAATTAGCAATAAAAAATATGCTGTGTCCCCACACTGGTTGTTTTATTTATCTATATCTCTCTCCCTTCCTTTTCTCTCTCACTCCCTTCCTTCATTCTCTCCCTCGCTCCCTCCATCCCTTCCTTCTCTCCCTCCCTTACTTCCTTCTCTCGTTTTACATTTACTTTGAAATTGTTATGAATAAAATAAAAAATAAATAAATTTACACCTTGATCAAAAATAATATTAAGGGGGGGCAGCTGAATCTTGAGTGCCTAGGGCAGCACAAAACCTAAATACGCCACTGTCTATATATATACACACACACAATCACAGCTTTCATGTATCTTGGCATGTTTGGTCATTATTTTATGATAAGATTCAATTTGTCTTTTAAATTGTAGTACCTTTGTCTCAAACTAAGTGCCAATGCATATGTTTTTTTCCTCAGAATCATGATATATGCAACATATGTATATTTGAATTTGTTCAGCCTCTTTCTTATACTTTAGGAATGTGCTTATTTATGTTTATTATATATAGATATGCACTTATACACATTTATAAATCTATTACTTATCTGTGTATCAATATATATTTTCAGGGAGTGCAGGCAATCAATTTGATTTGGCCTGTTGTATCTATCTATCTATCTATTTATCTATCTATCTATCTATCTATCTATCTATCTATCTATCTATCATCTACAGTAACAAAGGATCCACACTTTCTGGAATTCCATAAACTGTTTATGGAATTCCAGAGAGTGTGGATCATTTGTTACTGTACATATGAAAGTTTCTGTCACCCTGGTAGCCTACCCTTTATGTTGAGAGTGTGAATCCCACTTGTACTTATATATTAGATACAAATAATATGTTTCCATATACTTTTTACAAATAAAATTTGAAATTTATGTAGTATGTAGTGGATAACAAGGCTATTCTTCCTCACCAACTTTCTTAACCACCTCTGAAGAAGCGTAAAGTGAAATACGACCGTGTCAGAGGATCATTTTAATTTGCTCTCTGCTTGTAATTTGTTTACTTTATAATACACTACCATTGAATCATATCTTTTTAAGCTATAACAATATAATGGAGAAATGAGGCAAGCCTGAATGGGGGAGAGGCATATGGTCCTTCCGATAATCTAATTTTGGCTTTAAAATACATAATGCTTGGTGATTTGCATCAAAAAAAGTCTGTGTAATTTAAAAAGGCTTCATAATGTAAATACTTTTATCATGCTACCTCTGGATACTTTATCTTGGATATTTGTAGCTTAAAATTTTATATATGGGGGGGTGGAGTCAGCCGGGCTAGTGACTAGTTGCATACTCTGCGAGCTCCATACAGCTACGTACAATTTTCACCTTAACTCACTAACTGCTGCATAGCTCCTGTGGCCATCTTGGCTACTTGTTCAGAGACATATTTCTTGTTAGCTCTGCTGGCTCTGGAGGCATACTGGAGATTTGGAGAAAAATAACAGAGCTGCACCTTTAACCGGCAATAATAGGAGACAGCGCAGACACAGGCATTTAGCCTAGAAACTCTGCACTTCATCGGATCACTGCTACTTTCACATACTCATCCTAATATCATCCTGTTATAGGAAAGAGGGGATCCTCCACCACTATACAACTTTTGAGTACATTTTTTATCACTGCTTATAACTGCATATAATTGAGCAGCACCTTACGAAGTTGCGATACAAACTATAGCTTTACGGATAGTCATGTGGCTGGGATAAACTTGCCTAACTACTCACACATTCTAGGAAACCTCAGAGAAGGTAATATGGAGACCTAAACTGCATTTATTGGAGAAGTGTGAGAGGGATTTGATGGATCTGAGAGCTACATCCATGTTAGACTCGACATACAAGAATAGTTAAACACATCTTTAAGGCCTGACTAGGTGTAAATATATTCTCACTAAGTGCTCTGCTAAACATTCTGAAACATGTCTCAATCTCAAAGGAAAAAAAAAACAAGGCAGCTAACCTAGTAAAATGGACTGTCATAGACCACTTTAATGCTTCTCAACCTACATTTGATGATGGAGTAGTATCACCCTCTAGCCCTGAAATGTCGCCACTGGCTGATTCTGCCATACATGACCTACAAAACTTGGATCAAAACAGTGTAACCCCAACCTTTATTCTAAGTTCCTTAAAATCGTTGTTGGATACTCATCATACTTGATTTTCTGAAAAGCTGACATCTTCCAATGCTGAGATCCGCAAAGACCTCACTACCACAAATGTAAGAATGGACAAATTGGAACATAAGCAAGAAGACATGGTGGTAGGTCAGTCAAATTTATTAGGCTATACTCAAAACCTGGCTATACAGCTTTCTGACCTTGAAGATAAAATGGCGGACCTTGAAAATAGTTCAACCCAACTACTTCAAGATTGGAAACTTCTACTCTTCCATTAGCAATTGGAAACACCACACCAACCTCCTCAACAAACGGAAGCCCTCTGAGAGCTGGACCACATAGTTGGGACCCTAAACCCCAAAGGAGAAAACAAGACTCAGACTACACTTAGTTATTTTTTCCTTTTCCTCATTTGGACTGTCTAAACATGGCTGTCTCATGGGAGATGGCAGAGGAGCTGGAACACTGATATCGGACTGATGCGTTTTTTGTTGTTGCTATCGCTCTTAATACACTGTATTTACTCTATACACAATAAGTGTAGACTAGGCAATATAACCTATCAAGATAGTTAGAATGCATCCACTAGGTATTTTATTGCCTATCACCCTAGTATTCAGACACTTACTGCAAAGTGATACATACATGTCATTATGTAGTTAGCTAGAGGTTCTAATCTAACACCTACTTAGATTATCTGATCCCACTGGGTTGGCGTTGTATAGATATCCTTATAATGCAAACAAAATCAAATTTTTTTAGATTATACAATTTAACAGCAAAGTTCAATGCAGGCATTTTAGCAGGCCATCATGTGGTGTCAACTATCTGCGGCATGGTGTGATACTATATTTGGTTCCACCATATATTCACACTGCACTCACACCATATCTATAAATACTGCCATATATGTATCATAGTTTAGTCTACCTATTTAAAGGTCGATTTTTTTATTATGTTTGTCCCATTTGTTTGACTACAACTATCTTATTTCTTGTTAAAGATTAATTTTATCAAATTGGTTGGTTGACCACTATCTAACTCTTAGCCGAGGTTGGCAATCCATATTCCCACCTCTATAACTAAGGAGTCTGCCCAAATATACAAATTGAGGTATTCTGGCCCTTCCTAGCATATATTTAATGATTTCTACTCAATCACCATCTTGGTATCACTTAAAAATTACCAATTGCTATGGTTTCTAAAACCCAAAATTTTCTTTCATGATTTGAATAAAACATACAATTTTAGACAACTTTCCAATTTACTTCTATTATCAAATTTGCTTCATTATCTTGTTATCCATTGCTGAAGGGATAACATTGCTCTACTGGCATCTAGCTGAACACATCTAGTTAGCCAATCACAAGAGACAAATGTGAGCAGGCACCAATTAGCAGCAGCTCCCACTGGTGTACGATATGTGCATATTAATTTTTAACAAGGGATACTAAGAGATCAAAGCACATTTGAAAATAGAAGTGAAATTAAAATAGTCTTAAAATGACATGCTGTATCTGAATCATGCAAGTTTAATTTTGACTTTCCTATCCCTTTAACCCAACTACTGTTAGTATCAACCTGCAATATTGATCACACCTGTTTTGTCTATGATCTAATTGAAGCAATTTAGCTGCAGTCCTAGGAACAACCTATTGTGTATATACCTACCTAGCCTGAAATATAGTTAATTTAACTTTATAAATTGTAACCCCAGGGCTCACTGTTCCTTATAGTGCATGTTTATCAATAATATACAGAAATAACATGAGTATCAATGATTTTTCTTTAAGGATATACAACATCAGGATTACTTGTTATACTGTTATTCATGTTTTGTCTATGTTATGTTTGGTTTTGATTTAAACGAAAGTCTAGGAAGAGTGCATTGGTTTTCACATCTATTTAGATTACAAGTTGGTTCACTTGCCTACATAAACTGAAATCTCAAGGTTCACTTACTCTTAATATGTACATGCATTAATAGACTATTGAAATATCACACACACAGTTCCATTACCACTAAAGTTTCCTGGTTCATAAGCCACATACGGGGCATCTTAAACACTCGCCAGTACTTATGTCATCATAAAAATAGCTCACAATATACTACTACTTTTTTATCCGGTGACAACCCTTATATACCCTTTGCAATATTATAGTCATACGTCTTACACATAAATATCCTAGTACTTCCAATAGACAGTATGATACGCATAAGCTACCCTTTATATCCATAAAACAGTAATTTATGCATATCACAGCAAAGATCCGTGGGTCCCTCCACTCCCCCCCATATTTCCTAATTGTTACATACTATTATAAGAAGAAAGAATATCCAATAGTACTCTGGTATATAAATCAGGCACTAACTTCCGGTTTCCCTCTAAAAATACTGCCACTAATATAATATTTTATACTCTGGTACCCCTATATTTTACAAACCTTTCTCACAAAACTTCTCCACTCAGTTTTATCTACCTAGCTCCTGATCTCCTCCCCCTATGTTTTTCCCCTCTCTCTCCTGTTTTTCCTGTTTTCCCTTCCATATTGATTATGGCCATAGTGTGTGCCTCTCATAATGTCAAGGGTCTTAACTCCATGACAAAACAAAGTCTTCTCCTTCGTTCCCTTAAATATTTACTAGCCAAGGTAGTCTTTTTACAAGAGACTCATTGGGTGGCAGACAGGCCAGTTCTTCTGAGGTCTTCCTTGTACCCAGTTATCAAAACTGCTTCTTTCACTAAAAAAGCGAGGGGTGTAGCCATTTTCATACATAGGGACATTGTGTATGAGCAAATTTCAATTGAACCTGATCCCCAAGGTTGCTTTTTGATTATTGTCTGTAAATTGGAATACTTTATACATTAGCGTCCTATTACAGCCCCAATTCTAAACAAGTTAGACATTTAAAAAAAAAAACAATTAAGCCACCTAAATGGTCTAGAGCAATACTAAACACTAAAAAGGCTGTACATAACGTTTCGTACTTGGAATTATACTATAAGATTCTGACCCAATGGCACTTGACCCCTCTTAGATTGTTTCAGATATCCCATTCGCATTCCCCAATGTGTTGGAGAGGATGTGGAAGAGTTCGGACCTCCACACATATGTGGTGTGAATGCCTGAAAATTCAAAGTCTTTAGACCAAAGCTCTACTGTAGGAAGTTTGTAATTAATTGGGGTGAGAACCCTCTAATTGGACTCTTCCATATATTCTCTGGCAACCCTCCAACTCACATTCTTAACCTCTGTGTTTATTTGTTGATGGCAGTCAAATTAGCTATTGCCAGGACCTGGCGTCACCCTAAGGACCCTAGGTGAACCCAAGTCCTAAAAATCATATCACATATTGAGATCATGGAAAGCCCCATTTTTGCTGCCAATAATAAAATCGACTTGCACTGCATGAGCTGGGAGCTCTGGAGACAGAGCCAGGAGGGAGAATCTAATTAAACAGCTACATGACGGGAAGACCTTGCATATCGGAACCTCTCATAAAAGGCCCCTGTAACAACATAAACATTATTAGCCCTTAAAATACAGCAAACAGATAACCAAAACTAACCTGATTTCTGGAGAGTGAGGTATAAACTCTCCCCCCTCCCTTTTTTTTTCTCCCTCTGCCTTCTTCTCTCTCACTCCTGTCACCCTCCCCTTCCCACACAAGATCAGGAAGTAAGGAAACTAAAATAGGCTTCATACTGATACTAGGGGTACTAGTACATATCCCTTTGCATACTATTATATTTTTCTACTTACATATGTTTGCATCTAACAACCTAACTCACTTCCAGCAACACAATTCCTTTCTATTCATCAGTACTTAGCATTTACAGACTTACATTTATTTGTCCCTTCGTGTATGATTCACACCGTTCAATATGTTTATTTATACAAGGAAATGTGCTTTAACTTAGTTGAAACACACTCAATGTTCACCTCAAGAATAATGCTCCCGTCTTCAATGTATGACTAAAAAAGGAGTTACTGTACTTTTGTGAGGTGGAAACTTGATACAAAGGTCTTCGATATTTCTTGGACTTATATCACTGCGAAGTGTTCGCCCTATATGTCAACTTATACTTTATAATATATACCTACATTCAAGCGAGATTAGGCTGCATCTTAGTCATCTTTGTTGTTCGCATTGTGGATTCTTGTTATTGTATTATAAAACTTCAATATTTTTTTTTTAAATGTGATATATTTAAATATGATATGCAAAGTTTGACACTAACACATCAATGCAGGGTTTTTAACTTTCAGAGGCAGATAATATATTTAAAACAGCTGTCTTTAATATTTTTTTTTTTTTTAAAAAAGGTTTATTGATATTTCATCACAATTACAAAAAAAAGAGAAAACAATAATCAAATAAACAGACAGTACTACAAAAACAAAGCATACAAACTAAATGCAGTACCCAGTTTGACATTGAACACAAATATTTTGTTACATATCTCTTAAGTTACTTCTTAAGAATAAACAGAATTTTTTTTCTTTTATTATCAAAAAACAATCGAACAAAATAAAAATAGAAAGAGAAAAAGAGTGAGAAAGGGGGGGGGGAATCCTTCAGTCCATCAATCCATCTTCTTTCTGCAACACCTCTCGCCCTTCCGTCCACTTCTATCTATTTAGCTTAACATATATTCTCCTCTAAGAATAACTTCTTGTATACAGACTGTATCTATAAAGAGGAAGATTATTTGCTTCTGAATAACAGGTGGATGGGATTTTATATAGTCTCCCCAGTTTTTAAAGAAATTATGGGTCTCTGTGATTTTTCTGGTATCATATTGTTATCAGTTTGTTCTTCACCGTTTCTATAAATTTCATAAAGCTTGGGGAATTCTTAGATTTCCAACTGGAGATTACATTGTGTCCACAAAGAAGAATAAAATTATAGAATTTTATATTTGGAAAACTCTTTACTTTTTAAGAAAATTATGTCTGGTATATCAATCTCGACATTATGATTCAGAATTGTTGTGAGCCAATACTTGACCATGCCCCAAAATGTCTTAATTTTGTATGAGATTCCCTCCACGAAGATATTAATGTAGCTTTATGTACTATTTGAATACTTTTGTTAAGAGAATCACTCACCACTGATCTGACATTTTTTCCAATTATGAGTTAATTTATTAATATTGTCTTTCCCTTCTTTGTTCAGTATTAATTTATACCAGTATGAAATAGATGAATTATCAGCTTTAAAAAGATTTATCCCTGTTTCAATATCTTTCCACTGGGCTGGTAGAGATTTTGATCGAATCGAGGCACAGTAGTGTCTAGCCTGTAAATAACCAAAAAAGCTCTCATTGTCAATATTGAATTCTTGTTTAATTTGTTCAAACGTTTTAATTATTTCCCAGTTATTCCAGAATAACTGTACTACATATTTTAACCCCTTTCCTTTCCAAAGTCTGAAAACATATGATTTTACCCCTTCTGGAAAATCTGGATTACTGCTTAATGGAAGGAATTTAGAGAAGGGGGGATTTCTAAAGATTTTCAAACCCTTTGCCATACCATGATAGGATTTTTATATACTATCATTTTTTTTCATATGGTCTGGCAATTTATTCAGTTGTATACAAATTAATGCTTTTATTGAGAAAGGGTACAAAATACTTTCTTCAATACTCTTTAAAGTATATTGATCCCTTTCTGCTCTCCAGTCGGGTAAAAGCTTGGCCATACAAACCCAATTATATTTTTGTAGTGAAGGAAGGTTGAAACCAGCTGAATTATATACTTGACTCAATCTATGTAATGACATTTTAACCTTCCCCTTCCCCCATAAAAATTCTCAAAACCCTTCGGGTAATATTTGTATGTCTTTACTTTTCAAGAATAATGGAAGGTTTTGCATTAAATATAAGAGTTTGGGAAAAGCTATAATTTTTATCAAGTTTATTTTAGTTGTAAGTGATAAAGGTAAAATTGCCCATCTCTTAAGATCAGTGCCTACTTTGTTAATGATTACAGGGTAATTATATTTATACCATTTCTTCAGTGATCTGTCAATATTGATACCCAAGTATTTAATATAAGGATTTGCTTCTTTAAATATAGTACTAGAACCAATTTGTTTGTTTATCCAGAGAACCTCAGATTTTTCGGCATTGACACGGTATCCAGAAAATGAGCAAAATATCTGTAATAATTTGACCATATTTACCCCTGTATTACTAACAAATACCAACAGGTCGTCAGCATATAATGCAACTTGCAGTTCGCTTTTTCCTATTTGGATTACTTTTATATTCTTTCTAATGGTGATTGCCAAGGGTTCTATTGCTAACTGAATAACAGGCGAGTGGACATCCCTGTCTTGTGCCCTTTGCTAGTTGGAAGCTAGGGGAGATGTCTCCGTTGATAAGTAAGGCAGAGAAGGGTCTACTGTATAAATGTTTGATAAAAGAAAGAAAAGAACCCTTTAAGACAAATTTTTCAAGAGTGAAATATAAATGGTCCCAGCTCACATAATCAAAAGCTTTCTCAGCATCCATTGAAATTATAGCTCTATTTTTCCTCTTTGGTCATCTTACTGTGTTTATCTGTAAAATAATCTAATGTAAGAACAACTTTACTGATATTTGAGAATAAGGTTTATCCTGCCATGAACTCGTCTGATCTGGGTGTATTAATTCACCCACTAAAAACCTTATTATTGTGGCGATTATCCCTGTTAATAATTTGTAGTCTGTATTGAGCAATGATATAGGACGATATGATCCCAAATTTCCTTGGTTTATTTTTGTTTTGCAAATTAATGTTAAATATGATTTAGTATATTACTGTGACATTTTTCAATTTTGGATATAGTAGGAGTTAAACAATTCAAGTAATGGGGAACTAATTTGATCTACCAAGATTTTATAATATTCTGCCAGAAGGCTATTAGGCCCAGCTGGTTTGTTAAGAGTTTTTTTTTTTTATTGCTTTGTTCACCTCATCTAATTCGATGGGTTTATTTAGATTTTTCAATGTATCTGGATCTACTTGAGGGAGGGGGCATTTATCCCAAAAATCTCTTTTATTTTGTGCATCTTTTTTTATCCTGTTTGAAAATGTTTTTATAATAATCTCAGAATTTGGCTACAATTTGAGCATTTTTTTTTTGTATGCCTTACCCCTTTATTTACGATAGCCTCTATTATGTAAGAGCCTCGTGCCTGTTTAACCGTATTTTGCTTCCAAATCTATTAAATTTGGCACTGGCTCTGATCGCATCTTGTGTTTTGCCTGTATGTAAATTTCCCAATTCTGTCTTTTTAATATTAGTGTAAATAAAATATGCTAAGTTTTAGCATACATTTAATCAGATGATAAAATATGCATAACTTTTGTACCTATGACTTTATATTTTTTTTTCTGAAATTTTTAAGTCTAATATATATATATATATTCATATATCTATGTATGTAGATAGAAGAGTGAGAAGCGCCAGTACAATCCAAAAGGTATATGAATATGTCCCCAAAAAAGCATATAACAGTGACAATAGTGATATGAATAGTTCAATGAAATCTCATAATATAATAAACATCCCAAAGTGGCTAGGTTAACAAAAGGTAGAATCCCCCAGAGGGGATATGGACGGTATCTCACTTACTAGAAAATACCTCAATTGTATGAGGTAAGTTGCTGCATCTGTGAGGGAGAGACCTCCAAAGATAAGACTTTGTGCTGTCCTGAGGGGTGTGGGTTAGCTCCTCCTCTTCAAGTATGGTAGTGCTTTCTTCTGAAGTATATGTGCTTGTTCATCAGGTTTCCTCTCATGCAGGATGACGTCAATATGTTAAAAAACACATTGACAGAAGCAAAGAATAGTGTAATACAGTTTTATTGGAGTTTAAAACACAGTAGTTAAAAGGTGTTACACACATATTACACCCTCAAACATATGAGGTATGTTTTGGCTTTGAAAATAACCTCCTGAAGTTCGTTAAGAGTAATAAAAGTCTAGTTTGTATAAAAAGTACGCCTAGAAATGAAAAGTGCTATGGTGCCAGTCAAATTTTTTCCCTTACGCATTTCAAAGGAGTTTTGTTATGTCCTTCCTCAGAGGGTTCTAAATTGTAATTGCCGAAGTTCTGGTATAAGAAAAAAGAGGCGGCAAAAACCCAATGGTTGATTGGTGATCTATCCCGTGCCTTTATTTGTCACAGCCTACGTGTGTGTTATTTTCTGGTAATAAGGAGGAGTTGTTCCTTTGCTCTCCTGTGATTGGTTCATTCTAATATTACATTTGTGTGTACCTTATCATGTGATTGGATAATGTGTTGTGGGCCAAGTGTTTGTCTGTCAATTCTAAGACTCGATATTGTTTTATAAGAATATCATTGTCTACTAAAGAGTGACAATGAAATGGACCTTAACATGCATGGTAATGAGAATCTATACAACGGTTACTATAGTTTAAGTTAAAAAATTGGTTATAAAAAATATAGGCATCTGGGTTTCCAAGAATATATTAAAGAACATAGTGGTATTCAGGAATGCCCATATATCTAGGATATCCAAATCCAATTGGGAACTATCTCAGTATGTGATGATAGATGGGTAATTAATGCACATTCGATAATAAAAACCTTATATTGAAGTACATAGAAAAAAGAGGGTCCATATCGTACAATACACTTATTGGCATTCACCTATTCCTGAACTTATGTATGGTGTACATTTTGCAAGCTATATCAATATGTGTATATAGGATATTGCACAGATGTTACATTAAAAACAGAGGGGGGGGGTCCATTCTCAGGGTTAGTCTCATTTTTTTATACAGGTTAATTAAATACATTTTACAAATCGTGTCCAATAGTATGGTGTACATTTTGCAAGCTGTATAGATATATGTATATAGGATATTACACAAGTTTTATGTTAAAAATATAGATAAAAGAGAGTGTCCATTCTCAGGGTTAGTCTCATTTTTTTATACAAGTAAAAAAAATCAATTTTACAAGCTATAGCCAATGGTGTTTGATTGGGACATTAACCCCTTAACGACCAAGGACGTACGCCACACGTCCTCAAAAAAATACAGTTAATGACCGAGGACGTGTGGCGTACGTCCTTGGTCTGGAAAGCAGCTGGAAGCGATCCTGCTCGCTTCCAGCTGCTTTCCGGTTATTGCAGTGATGCCTCGATATGGAGGCATCCTGCAATAACCCCCCTTGGCCATCCGATGCAGAGAGAGCCACTCTGTGGCCCTCTCTGCACCGGACATCGGTGGCCGGTATCGTTGGTGGGTGGGAGCTTACGTGGGAGGCGGGTGGGCGGCCATCGGTGCTCAGTATGGAGTGGAGGGGGGCGGGAGCTATGGGGGCGCGCACGGGAGCGCGCGCGTGCACGGGGCGGGTGGGAACCGCTACACTACAGAAAAAAAAGGTTAAAAATTAAAACCACCATTACAGTATAATATAATCTAAGGGGCCTGGAAGGGGTTGGGGGTTGGTCTCGGTGGGGGGGAAAACTACACTACAGAAAAGGGAATTTTTTTTTAAAAAAAAGGCACATTTTGTTACAAAACTGGGTACTGGCAGACAGCTGCCAGTACCCAAGATGGCGCCCATTATTGCAGAGGGGAAGGGTTAGAGAGCAGTTTGGTGGGGGATCAGTGAGGTTGGGGTCTAAGGGGGGATCCTACACATCAGCATATGTAAATATGCTTTTTTTTTTTTTTAAAAAAGGGCCAAATACCTTTTATTTTAGTACTGGCAGAGTTTCTGCCAGTACTTAAGATGGCGGGAACAATTGTGGGGTGGGGGAGGGAAGAGAGCTGTTTGGGAGGGATCAGGGGTCTGATGTTTCAGGTGGGAGGCTGAGCTCTACACTAAAGCTAAAATTAACCCTGCAAGCTACATAATTAACCCCTTCACTGCTAGCCATAATACACGTGTGATGCGCAGCGGCATTTAGAGGCCTTCTAATTACCAAAAAGCAATGCCAAAGCCATATATGTCTGCTATTTCTGAACAAAGGGGATCCCAGAGAAGCATTTACAACCATTTGTGCCATAATTGCAGAAGCTGTTTGTAAATAATTTCAGTGAGAAACCTAAAATTGAGAAAAAATTAACGTTTTTTTTAATTTGATCGCATTTGGCGGTGAAATGGTGGCATGAAATATACCAAAATTGGCCTAGATCAATACTTGGGGTTGTCTACTACACTACACTAAAGCTAAAACTACCCCAAAAAGCTCCCTACATGCTCCCTAATTAACCCCTTCACTGCTGGGCATAATACACGTGTGGTGCGCAGTGGCATTTAGCGGCCTTCTAATTACCAAAAAGCAACACCAAAGTCATATATGTCTGCTATTTCTGAACAAAGGGGATCCCAGAGAAGAATTTACAACCATTTATGCCATAATTGCACAAGCTGTTTGTAAATAATTTAAGTTAGAAACCAAAAGTTTGTGAAAAAATTTGTGAAAAGTGAACGATTTTTTTGTATTTGATTGCATTTGGCGGTGAAATGGTGGCATGAAATATACCAAAATGGGCCTAGATCAATACTTTGGGATGTCTACTAAAAAAAAATATACACATGTCAATGGATATTCAGAGATTCCTGAAAGATATCAGTGCTCTAATGTAACTATCGCTAATTTTGAAAAGAAATGGTTTGGAAATAGCAAAGTGCTACTTGTATTTATAGCCCTATAGTTTACAAAAAAAGCAAAGAACTTGTAAACATTGGGTATTTCTAAACTCAGGACAAAATTTAGAAACTATTTAGCATGGGTGTTTTTTGGTGGTTGTAGATGTGTAACAGATTTTGGGGGTCAAAGTTAGAAAAAGTGTGTTTTTTCTATTTTTTCCTCATATTTTATAAAAATTTTTATAGTAAATTATAAGATATGATGAAAATAATGGTATATTTAGAAAGTCCATTTAATGGCGAGAAAAACGATATATAATATGTGTGGGTACAGTAAATGAGTAAGAGGAAAATTACAGCTAAACACAAACACTGCAGAAATGTAAAAATAGCCTTGGTCCCAAACGGACAGAAAATGGAAAAGTGCTGTGGTCATTAAGGGGTTAAACCCCCATAAAGAAAAGGAGGGAAGAGAGAGGGAGGGGGGTTCTATTTGTGGAAACATATAATATGCCCATATGTAAGAAGAGCTGGTGTAGTATTTTTTTACTCCAGTGTTCTATATCTATGTTGCTTTACTTTTTCTGTTAAATATATTTTTGTTGAGCAGAAGAATGTATTAGTTGGTCAGATATGCTGCTAGATCTATATCTTTATTCAGACCTTTAGGACACATTGTTCCCATTTTATGTATCCAGAAGGTTTCCCTTCTTCTCAGGAATACTTCTTTACTTATTCCTTCTGGAGGGTCTTTTACCTGTTCTAGGATTGTTCCTTTAAAATAATATCATAAAAATAGGGAGATTCATAGATGACATACTAATTTGGGAGGGAGATGAGATAACTTTTCAGAAATTCTTAAAATACATTAACGAGAATGAGTTTAATCTCACATTCACGGATAGAATACACAACAAAGAAATAGAATTTCTGGATCTAATCTTCTATACAGTAAACAATGAGATTCTAACAAAACTATATAGAAAACTCACAAACGTAATTGCTATCTGAACGCATGCAGTGGCCATCATCCTAAATGGGCACAGAACATACCCTTAGGACAGTTCCAGAGATTAAAAAGAAACTGTTCTAATAAGAATTTCAATGAGGAAGCAACCATACTCAAGGAAAAACTACTAGTCAAAGGCTATAAAAGTTCAGAGAGTTTATGAGAAAGTTAGCAAAATGAACAGAAAAGATCTCTTAAAATCAAAAGAGATAAGAAACAAGGGGAAACAAAAAATAACCCCTTTTACTACATATGAGGGAGCAAAAGATATACAAAAGATCCTAGATAAAAACTGGCATATATTACAACAGGATGCCTTTTTAAAGGAAATAACCAGAACAGAACCGCAAATTATATACAGAGAAAATAAAAATCTGAAATCTATACTCACTCCTAGAAAACTGAAAACAATAAAGCATAATAGAAAACAGGGCAATTGGCTGGACAAAACAACTAAAGGTTTTTTTCAAGTGTAATAGATTAAATTGTAAAGCATGTGCACACCACCTCCAATAAAGAAATATGAAATAGAAACATTAGTAAATTGATGGCTTTAAATAGTCCAATTACAGTTGATGAGATTCTTAAGGGCATAGATAAGGCTAAACTGAATAAAGCAGCTGGCCCCGATGGTCTCCCGGCAGAATTTTTGAAAATATTAGCGGATGATATTAAATATACACTGGAAAAACTGTTTAATAGTTATTATGGTATGAATATGGTGCCGTCTAGATTTTTTTCAGCAGCAAATATTTCATTGATCTTGAAAAAGGATAAACATAGTGAGGAGTTAGCTTCTTATAGACCAATATCAGTTTTGAATGCTGATTATAAAATTCTTGCGGCTATTATTTCGGAGAGACTCTCTAAATGTCTTGATAAGCTTATACATCCAGACCAGGTAGGTTTCATGAAGGCTAGAAACTCATCTAAGAATATTCGGAAAATAATCAATTACCTGGATTTTGTATGGAATTCTGAGAAAAACCCGAGCTATAGTAGAGTTGACTCAGCTATTATCACACTGGACGCTGAGAAAGCTTTTGACTCTATTGTCTGGAAACATCTTTTTAGAGTACTAGCAGAAAACATAATTTATGCTTACCTGATAAATTCCTTTCTTCTGTTGTGTGATCAGTCCACGGGTCATCATTACTTCTGGGATATAACTCCTCCCCAACAGGAAATGCAAGAGGATTCACCCAGCAGAGCTGCATATAGCTCCTCCCCTCTACGTCACTCCCAGTCATTCGACCAAGGACCAACGAGAAAGGAGAAACCAAGGGTGAAGTGGTGACTGTAGTATAATTTAAAAAATATTTACCTGCCTTAAAAAACAGGGCGGGCCGTGGACTGATCACACAACAGAAGAAAGGAATTTATCAGGTAAGCATAAATTATGTTTTCTTCTGTTATGTGTGATCAGTCCACGGGTCATCATTACTTCTGGGATACCAATACCAAAGCAAAAGTACAACGGATGACGGGAGGGCTAGGGCAGGCTCATTATACAGAAGGAACCACTGCCTGAAGAACCTTTCTCCCAAAAATAGCCTCCGAAGAAGCAAAAGTGTCAAATTTGTAAAATTTTGAAAAAGTATGGAGCGAAGACCAAGTTGCAGCCTTGCAAATCTGTTCAACAGAGGCCTCATTCTTAAAGGCCCAAGTGGAAGCCACAGCTCTAGTAAAATGAGCTGTAATTCTTTCAGGAGGCTGCTGTCCAGCAGTCTCATAGGCTAAACGAATTATGCTACGAAGCCAGAAGGAAAGAGAGGTAGCCGAAGCCTTTTGACCTCTCCTCTGACCAGAGTACACGACAAACAGGGAAGACGTTTGTCGAAATTCCTTAGTTGCCTGCAAATAGAACTTGAGGGCACGAACTACATCCAGATTGTGCAGAAGACGTTCCTTCTTTGAAGAAGGATTCGGGCACAAAGAAGGAACAACGATCTCCTGATTGATGTTCCTGTTAGTGACTACCTTAGGTAAGAACCCAGGTTTTGTACGCAGAACTACCTTATCTGAATGAAAAATCAAATAAGGAGAATCACAATGTAGGGCTGATAACTCAGAGACTCTCCGAGCCGAAGAAAATAGCCGTTAAAAATAGAACTTTCCAAGATAACAACTTTATATCAATGGAATGAAGGGGTTCAAACGGAACTCCTTGTAAAACGTTAAGAACCAGGTTTAAACTCCATGGCGGAGCAACAGTTTTAAACACAGGCTTGATCCTAGCTAAAGCTTGACAAAAAGCCTGGACGTCTGGAATTTCTGACAGACGCTTGTGCAACAAAATGGACAGAGCTGAGATCTGTCCCTTTAATGAACTAGCCGATAAACCCTTTTCTAAACCTTCTTGTAGAAAGGACAATATCCTAGGAATCCTAACCTTACTCCAAGAGTAACCTTTGGATTCGCACCAGGATAGGTATTTACGCCATATCTTATGGTAAATCCTTCTGGTAACAGGCTTCCTAGCCTGTATCAGGGTATCAATAACCGACTCAGAAAAACCACGTTTTGATAAAATCAAACGTTCAATTTCCAAGCAGTCAGCTTCAGAGAAGTTAGATTTTGATGTTCGAATGGACCCTGAATCAGAAGGTCCTGTTTTAGAGGTAGAGACCAAGGTGGACAGGATGACATGTCCACTAGATCTGCATACCAAGTCCTGCGTGGCCATGCAGGCGCTATTAGAATCACTGATGCTCTCTCCTGTTTGATTCTGGCAATCAATCGAGGAAGCATCGGGAAGGGTGGAAACACATAAGCCATCCCGAAGGTCCAAGGTGCTGTCAAAGCATCTATCAGAACCGCTCCCGGATCCCTGGATCTGGACCCGTAGCGAGGAAGTTTGGCGTTCTGACGAGACGCCATGAGATCTATCTCTGGTTTGCCCCAACGTCGAAGTATTTGGGCAAAGACCTCCGGATGAAGTTCCCACTCCCCCGGATGAAAAGTCTGACGACTCAAGAAATCCGCCTCCCAGTTCTCCACTCCCGGGATGTGGATTGCTGACAGGTGGCAAGAGTGAGACTCTGCCCAGCGAATTATCTTTGATACTTCCATCATTGCTAGGGAGCTCCTTGTCCCTCCCTGATGGTTGATGTAAGCTACAGTCGTGATGTTGTCCGACTGAAACCTGATGAACCCCCGAGTTGTTAACTGGGGCCAAGCCAGAAGGGCATTGAGAACTGCTCTCAATTCCAGAATGTTTATTGGAAGGAAGCTCTCCTCCTGATTCCATAAACCCTGAGCCTTCAGAGAATTCCAGACAGCGCCCCAACCTAGTAGGCTGGCGTCTGTTGTTACAATTGTCCAGTCTGGCCTGCTGAATGGCATCCCCCTGGATAGATGTGGCCGATAAAGCCACCATAGAAGAGAATTTCTGGTCTCTTGATCCAGATTCAGAGTAGGGGACAAATCTGAGTAATCCCCATTCCACTGTCTTAGCATGCACAATTGCAGAGGTCTGAGATGTAGGCGAGCAAAAGGTACTATGTCCATTGCCGCTACCATTAAGCCGATCACCTCCATGCATTGAGCTACCGACGGGTGTTGAATGGAATGAAGGACACGGCATACATTTTGAAGCTTTGTTAACCTGTCTTCTGTCAGGTAAATCTTCATTTCTACAGAATCTATCAGAGTCCCCAAGAAGGGAACTCTTGTGAGTGGAAAGAGAGAACTCTTCTTTTCGTTCACCTTCCATCCATGCGACCTTAGAAATGCCAGTACTAACTCTGTATGAGACTTGGCAGTTTGAAAGCTTGGAGCTTGTATCAGAATGTCGTCCAGGTATGGAGCTACCGAAATTCCTCGCGGTCTTAGGACCGCTAGAAGAGTACCCAGAACCTTTGTGAAGATTCTTGGAGCCGTAGCCAATCCGAATGGAAGAGCTACAAATTGGTAATGCCTGTCTAGAAAGGCAAACCTTAGATACCGGTAATGATCCTTGTGAATCGGTATGTGAAGGTAAGCATCCTTTAAATCCACTGTGGTCATGTACTGACCTTTTTGGATCATGGGTAAAATTGTCCGAATAGTTTCCATTTTGAACGATGGAACTCTTAGGAATTTGTTTAGGATCTTTAAATCCAAGATTGGCCTGAAAGTTCCCTCTTTTTTGGGAACTACAAACAGATTTGAGTAAAACCCTTGTCCTTGTTCCGACCGCGGAACCGGATGGATCACTCCCATTAATAAGAGATCTTGTACGCAGCGTAGAAACGCCTCTTTCTTTATTTGGTTTGTTGACAACCTTGACAGATGAAATCTCCCTCTTGGGGGAGAGAATTTGAAGTCCAGAAGGTATCCCTGAGATATGATCTCTAGCGCCCAGGGATCCTGAACATCTCTTGCCCAAGCCTGGGCGAAGAGAGAAAGTCTGCCCCCCACCAGATCCGGTCCCGGATCGGGGGCCCTCGATTCATGCTGTCTTAGGGGCAGCAGCAGGTTTCCTGGCCTGCTTGCCCTTGTTCCAGGACTGATTAGGTCTCCAGCCTTGTCTGTAATGAGCAACAGCTCCTTCCTGTTTTGGTGCAGAGGAAGTTGATGCTGCTCCTGCTTTGAAATTACGAAAGGAACGAAAATTAGACTGTCTAGTCTTAGCTTTGGCTTTGTCCTGAGGCAGGGCATGGCCTTTACCTCCTGTAATGTCAGCGATAATCTCCTTCAACCCGGGCCCGAATAAGGTCTGTCCCTTGAAAGGTATATTAAGCAATTTAGATTTAGAAGTAACATCAGCTGACCAGGATTTTAGCCACAGTGCTCTGCGTGCCTGAATGGCGAATCCTGAATTCTTAGCCGTAAGTTTGGTTAAATGTACTACGGCTTCCGAAATGAAAGAATTAGCTAGTTTAAGGACTCTAAACCTGTCCGTAATCTCGTCCAGCGTAGCTGAACTAATGTTCTCTTCCAGAGATTCAATCCAGAATGCTGCAGCAGCCGTGACCGGCGCGATGCATGCAAGGGGTTGCAATATAAAACCTTGTTGAACAAACATTTTCTTAAGGTAACCCTCTAGTTTTTTATCCATTGGATCTGAAAAAGCACAGCTATCCTCAACCGGGATAGTGGTACGCTTAGCTAAGGTAGAAACTGCTCCCTCCACCTTAGGGACCGTTTGCCATAAGTCCCGTGTGGTGGCGTCTATTGGAAACATTTTCTAAATATTGGAGGGGGTGAGAACGGCACACCGGGTCTATCCCACTCCTTAGTAACAATTTCAGTAAGTCTCTTAGGTATAGGAAAAACATCAGTACTCGCCGGTACCGCAAAATATTTATCCAACCTACACATTTTCTCTGGTATTGCAACTGTGTTACAATCATTCAGAGCCGCTAAAACCTCCCCTAGTAATACACGGGAGGTTCTCCAATTTAAATTTAAATTTGAAATATCTGAATCCAATCTGTTTGGATCAGAACCGTCACCCACAGAATGAAGCTCTCCGTCCTCATGCTCTGCAAGCTGTGACGCAGTATCAGACATGGCCCTAGTATTATCAGCGCACTCTGTTCTCACCCCAGAGTGATCACGCTTGCCTCTTAGTTCTGGTAATTTAGCCAAAACTTCAGTCATAACAGTAGCCATATCTTGTAATGTTATCTGTAATGGCCGCCCAGATGTACTGGGCGCCACAATATCACGCACCTCCCGAGCGGGAGATGCAGGTACTGACACGTGAGGCGAGTTAGTCGGCATAACTCTCCCCTCGCTGTTAGGTGAAATTTGTTCAATTTGTACAGATTGGCTTTTATTTAAAGTAGCATCAATACAGTTAGTACATAAATTTCTATTGGGCTCCACCTTGGCATTGGAACAAATGACACAGGTATCTTCCTCTGAATCAGACATGTTCAACACACTAGCAAATAAACTTGCAACTTGGCTACAATTTTATTTAATAAAAACGTACTGTGCCTCAAAGAAAACACTAAACGATTAATGACAGTTGAAATAATAAACTGAAAAACAGTTATAGCATCAATCCTTGTAAACAACACAACTTTAGCAAAGGTTTCCCATTAGCAAAGCAAAATTAATTAAATTACAGAGTAACGTTTTTTATCACAGTCAATATATAATTCTCACAGCTCTGCTGAGAGAATCTACCTCCCTCAAAAGAAGTTTTGAAGACCCCTGAGTTCTGTAGAGATGAACCGGATCATGCAGGAAATACAATGAGCAACTGACTGGAAATTTTGATGCGTAGCAAAGAGCGCCAAAAACGGCCCCTCCCCCTCACACACAGCAGTGAGGGAGAAACGAAACTGTCATAATTAGAATAAGCAACTGCCAAGTGGAAAAATAGCCCAAACATTTATTCACTCAGTACCTCACTAAATGTAAACGATTCTACATTCCAGCAAAAACGTTTAACATAATCAATACATATAAAAAAATTCTTATGTACTTTTTACAGAGTAATTCCAGTGAAGAACCATTCCCAGAATACTGAAGTGCAAAGTATACATACATGACATTATATCGGTATGGCAGGATTTTCTCATCAATTCCATTGTCAGAAAATAAAAACTGCTACATACCTCTATGCAGATTCATCTGCCCGCTGTCCCCTGATCTGAAGTTTTTACCTCTCCTCAGATGGCCGAGAACAGCAATATGATCTTAACTACTCCGGCTAAAATCATAGTAAAACTCTGGTAGATTCTTCTTCAAACTCTGCCAGAGAGGCAATAACACACTCCGGTGTCATTGTAAAATAACAAACTTTTGATTGAAGTCATAAAAACTAAGAATAATCACCATAGTCCTCTTACACATCCTATCTAGTCGTTGGGTGCAAGAGAATGACTGGGAGTGACGTAGAGGGGAGGAGCTATATGCAGCTCTGCTGGGTGAATCCTCTTGCATTTCCTGTTGGGGAGGAGTTATATCCCAGAAGTAATGATGACCCGTGGACTGATCACACATAACAGAAGAAATGGGATTTAAAGATCAGTTTTCCCAATTTATACAGAATTTGTATAAACACCCAATATCATACTTGTTAATTAATGGGGTTCTTTCTCTGCATATTAATCTTGGTAGGGGAACTAGACAGGGGTGCCCATTATCTCCCCTACTTTTTAATATGGCTATCGAGCCACTGGCAATCTGGCTACGAAGTTCTATCAAGGGGATTGGACTGGGGGAACACAATCTTAAAACCCTTTTGTATGCAGATGACTTGCTGATATGTGTGGAGAATACATCTCAAGAAATCCCAATTGTTCTATCATGCCTGGAGACATATAGTTCTTTCTCAGGGTATAAAATTAACTGTGAAAAAAGTGAACTGATGTGGATAAAAAGATCAGGGTATAGCCTACAAAAGTTACCCTTTAAAGAAGTAGTTACATTGAAGTATTTGGGTATATACCTTAATTCTAACCCTAAAACTTGGTATAGTATTAATTTTGCCCCTCTTATTGAGAAAATTAAATCTGACCTGGAAGTGTGGGTGCAGTTCCCGCTATCGATAACGGCAAGGGTAAATGTAATAAAAACAATTGTCTTTCCACGCTTGTTATATCTCCTACAAAATCTTCCTCTCTTGATTCCTAAAGGTGAAATTAGAGCTATTTATAGGTCTTTCTCAAAATTTATATGGAAAAATAAGAAACCGCGCATTGCTTTGAAAAAATTAATGCAACCATGTAGAATGGCAGGACTGGCCTTACCTAATATTTATCTATATAATATTACTATGTTGGCAAGGATTGCATTAGATTGGCTGTCAGGTGTCAATATCTTTTCTACTATTGACCTGGAAAGCTATCTGGCATTGTCCAGTAAAGAAACTCCCGGCAAATATTACTGGTCTTGTGTCATTAAAGAATGTAGTAATAGGCTGGCAGAAGTTGTGTATTATATTAGAAATTGACTTTTCTTTTTCAGAGTTCTTGCCAATAAGGGGTAACGTAAATTTTTCCCCTGGGATACACCAGTTAGTATTTCAGATCTGGGCCGAAAAGGGCCTCACAGTCATTCAACAGTTTTTCTCAGCTGAGGGGTATATATTAACGTTCGAGAATCTTCGGCATAAGTTTGGTCTTCATAGTAATAATTTTTATGCGTATTTACAAATAAGACACTATATACAGGAATGGAATTGGGATGTTAATAGGGAGGTAGAGTGGGCTGAGGTTAAGAGTTGGATGAAAATCTTCAGAGCCGGGAATACTTCCATATCCTTGATGTATGACATAATGCTTGCCAAACAAAGTCTATTTTTGTTGAATAAGACCTGTGAGTCTTGGTTATTGTATCTGCCAGATATAAATACGGATAAAATCATAGCAAGCTGCATTATGATAAGTAAATATCAAATCCCGATGAGTTGGAGGGAATCTCATTTTAAACTCATAAATAATTTTTATTTAACCCCGGCTAGGCTCTCAAGATTTTCTTCCCAGCTATTTTTCGTGTGCCCTCGGTGTTCATCGATGGCAGCAGATTTGGTACATATGTATTGGTATTGCCCAAAGATTTTACAGCTTTGGAAGAAGGTGGTTTTTTGGTTCAATAAGCATTATCAGCTAAATGTTGTCTTAGAGCCAGAGAGCATATTCTTTTTAAATACCCAGATCTTGGTTTCTCCGCTAGGTTTGAGTATATTAAATACTATAATCCTATTAGTAAGACATCTAATAGCTAAAAATTGTAAGGCTAAGCGAGCCCCCCCCATTAAAATTAGTCCTTCAAGAAATCCAAAATCAGATTATTTTTGAATCTTATCATACTAGGTTTCTGAAAGAGAAAAAAATCAAACAATTTTTAATCGGTTGGTTGCCTATAATTAAATCTTACCCAATTGGTATTCAAAAAATCGATACTGTTTCCCTTTTTGAGCTCAGAAAGTTTTATGGACTTGGTCTTATTAGGAGATTTCCCTGCTGATTGGATAGTACTCGGATAAAGATATAGATGGCGGCAACGGGTGGGACTGAGGAAGGGAGCTCTTAGGGGTTTTTCTTCCTCTTTTTTTTTCCTCTCCTCTCCATTTCTTTCTTTTATCTTCCCCTGTTCGGTTCTGTTTTATTTTGGTTTATCTTGGGGCTTTTTTTTTTTTTTTTTTTTTTTTTTGTTGTTGATGTAGGTAGGTTTAGAGTGATCCCCAAAATGTTAAAAAAAAATCCCAACATTGTGGTATTAATAAGATATTGATTGTGAAGAAGAATATGTTACACAAATGATAAAAGTGTTGTATATACTTGAATACAATCATGTTCAATATAAACTGCTATAGTACTCGATAATGGTGCATTGATGTATGCTATGGTATCTTACAATGCTATTAATTGTATTCTATATTATTTCACCCTGCGTGGTGTTTTTTTTTTTTGTTATGTTGTTTTTTTTTGTCTACAATACCACATGTTGGTTATAAATAAAATATTTTAAAAAAAAGAAACATTAGTAAATTGCAGGACCTACCTACTTAGAGTGTGATTGCAAATTACAATACACAGGGTGTACGATTAGACCTTTAAAAAAAAAAAAAAGACGACTCTTAGAACACCTAAAAAATATTGAAAAATGGGGAAAAGAAGCATAGTCTATCGGACCACTTCAGATTATATCACAGGCAAGACCCTAGTGGTCTAAAAGGTACAATACTAGAACAGGTAAAAGAAGCATAGTCTATCGGACCACAGATGCAGATGAGTAATCTGTCAATCAAATGCTGAAAATGTTGACCGGAGCTTCAGCTATAATCTGTGTAGCGTTTATAGTGAAATTGCTCTGAAGATAAGTATATACTAACGATTTCATGAATGAAACTCTCATTCATTTTTTACCTGCAATCGTTTCACTTTAGGTAATATCTTTAACATGACATTCACTTTAATTTGGTTTGAAAATTTCAACCCTATAGTTTATAAAAAAAAATACTTGCAATGCAACATGTTTATAAATCACAAAGTAAAAAATAAAGTGTAACACTATTTTTATGAGCTTCCTTATTTTTCTTGCATCCTCCAGTGGACTTTAACTGTAGCTTGTTATGGATTAAATGGATAGGAAAGTCAAAATTAAACTTGCATGATTCAGATAGAGCATGTAATTTTAAGACACTTCTAAATTTGCTCCTATTTTCAAATGTGCTTTGTTCTCTTTGTATCCCTTGTTAAAAATTAATATGCACATATCCTACACTAGTGGGAGCTAGCTGCTGATTGGTGCCTGCACACATTTGTCTCTTGTGATTGGCTAACTAAATGTGTTCAACTAGCTGCCAGTAGTGCAATGCTGTTCGTTCAGCAAAGGATAACACAGGAATGTAATACATTTGATAATAGAAGTTGTATGTTCTATCTGAACAATGAAAGACAATTTTGGGGTATCCTGTCCCTTTAACAAAAGGATGAATAATAAACTTACTGTCTATTTAATAAAAATTTTTTTTTTTCATACTTTCTCTTTAATTACATACTGCACCTCTTACTGGTATGGGGGGGGGGGGGCTTGTAGACACCTCAGAGCCTCCACCCCCCACTAGGCACCAGGATCCTCCCCCATGGGAGACGGTAAGTACCCTATGAGTTGTGATTATTTGTAAAGATATAGGGAGGGTGGGGATTTATTCATTATTTGTTTGTTTTTAAAGCACATTATTCTTTTTAAAGTTAATTATATTTAATAAAAATAAATAGAATAATTAAAAATTAGGATATGGAACTCCTAGTCACCCAGATCTCCCTCATACATTCACCCCACCCCCATACACTACCTCTTTCATGCAGCCCACTTAATAGAGCCCCCAAGATACCCAGCCCCCATACAGTCCTCCTGTATATAGTCATTTATTTACCTAGTCCTCCCCAATACACCCCAGTTATCAATCCCCTTCCATGCAACCTTTACTGCCCACAAGCTATCTAACCCTCCTCCATATAGTTCCCCCTTGTCATCCAGGCCAACCCCATACAGCCCCCAATTACCCATCTCTTTCCCAAACACCCACTAGTCAAACAGACCTCCCACATACAGCTTTGTAGATGATCACCTCTCTCCCATCCAATCACCATATAAATAAGCAAATCATTTAATAAAATTGAGGA